>NW_006441955.1:23595690-23614659 GCF_000325575.1 Pteropus alecto | reverse complement strand
ATACTTGTCAGATTTGACAGGTCTTGGGATTTTATTTTTCCCACTCTTTTTCAAGGTCACCAGAGCCACAACTTGATTTTGCAGTCCCCCTCCACCCCCGCCTTTCCCCCAAATAGGCAAGTGTACTCAGGGCAAAAGCAGCTTCGAGTTCTGAGCTTAATTCACTGGATCCTCAGCAGCTCGTAGACTGTGATTCAGTTATTCCTGGATTCTTGTTAGTTTTTAGGTACTTTCAAGATGTTTTTTTAAACATTTTTTCTTCCTTTCTGTTGTCTTCAGTCTGAGGATTGATTAAAATTACCTAGATAGCCTCATTAGAAATTTCTAATTAGTGGCCTCACTACAAAACTCTGAGTCATAAGTTTGATTACTCCAAGCACCTAGAACAGTTCAGGGCATAATGATTGGAACTCAACAAATGTTTGCTGTTGAAAGGATCTATAGAACAAGGATCATAACATCTAACCTAAAGAGCTATCTTAAGAAAAAAAGAAATAACGTATGTGAAAACGCAAATTCAAGGTGATGTTGGTTGGGTCCAAAGAGATATAGCAACCTGTCCAAGGTCCTAAAACCAATGTGGGGAGAGGCGGAAATGGACACTGGAATTTCTGATTCCCTCTCCGGAGCTTTATGAAAAGTGATGCGCCAATGAACAACTGTGTTGTGGTCTTAGAAAGGCAAATCTTCCTGGGACTGATGGAGCTCAATGCTAATGGCCTCCTGTCAGGACAAACCTGTTTCAGTGCAACATGACTATTTTCTAAGATCTCTCTGGTTACACATAAATTGACTATCTCAACTCACAGTCTGGTGATACTGCATTGCATGCACAATCCAGTGAAGCAACAAACCAAATAAATGGAACATGGATAGCTCTGTTACAAAGGAACAACACAGATGAGAGCCTGGGAGAAAGGCAGTTTTCTTTGGCCACCTGTCTCTGCCTTTAAATTGAACCTAGATCTGTGTTGAATATGGCTGGGACTGCACAGTGGAAGGTAATAACAGGTTGTGGTAGTTTGAATCTTTAATCTATTCATTTTGAGCTTCACTCATTAAGCATGGCTTAGCTAACATCCACTCAGCTTGGCTCAACTCAAAACACTTTTACTGAGGGCATGCCATATGCACTGTGCTGGGGAGCCAGGAGTTTAAAATATTAGTAGACACATACAACCTTCCTTCAAAGAGACTATAATAATCAAGAGGGTGTAGGCAGACACAGGAATACAATTGTTATATCCCAAATCACTTCACTATTGGTGTCCGCAAAGAATTACTTGTTTGGGATCGGAGTGTGAGAGTATTTCTGCAGGCAGTTTTCTCCAACAGTTTTGGTCATAGATTATATATCAGATCTTGTCCAATGAAAGTTAACACCAGAGTAGATGCTGATCTCTGTATGAGGCTTAAATTAGACTCAAATGGTAGTGACTACAGATTCACTTAATATTTCTAAGAGCACATGTGTTTCCTTCAGTTCTAAGTCCATTCCATTTCCCTGGGTCTGAATTTCTCCAACTGCCAGAAGGAAGGTTTTCTTAGTTGAAAATTCAGCCCTAACGAGAAGCTGGAGACCATGCAAATCTTCTGAGAAATCTGTTTCTCACCAAATTATTCATTTGCTTGTACAAATTCAAAAGCTGGGATACGTTTCAAGGGAAAAAAAAGAAGAAGAAGAAATCTGATCAGATAAGCTTCCAAGCTTTCTAGCTTTTGGACACTAATTCACTCTGAACTGATCTAGCTTTCACCATCTAATATTCCTACACATCTCTAAAAGGTATAAAGAATATACAGTTTTTTGATTTACTGGTCAGGTAATGAATGATGGGGAACGTGTGTGTGTGTGTGTGTGTGTGTGTGTGTGTGTGTGTGTGTGTGTGTAAGTGGTCAGGGTTATGGGAAAGACAGTGGGAATAAAACCTACCTTGAATAAAAATAATGCATGTCCAAAGTGGATCTGGCATTTGACACTGAGCAGGATAAATTTTCTGCACAGTATTTTATATAAATGGGAAAAGGGAAGGAGGGGAATGTTGCTGTGTCAGCATATGGGTTGCAAATGCAATAAAAGTATCTGAAACTAAGAAAGGGAAATGGGAAACAGTTTAAAATACTCTGAGTAGAAAAAGAGAAAGTAGGCATAGTTGTTTAAATGGACAAATATAAATGTGAATCAGAAAAGAAAGGGAGCAAGCGGAAAGGGTGGGAATAGAAAAGAAGGAGACAGAGATAAAGGGTAAAGAAGGGAAGAAAGTACAGGAGCTAATTCTAGAAGGCCTTGGTCCATTTTTTTAAATGCTGTGAAAATATAAAGATCAGGTTCTTTGTAAACCCTTCCCCCTACCTCTATTCTTAAAGCTTTTCCTTTTGTGTCCACACTCTCATTTACTCCATCATCCAGTCTTTTCTAGAATATTCAGTTTTCTTGTCGAGAAGGAAAGTTTTAACTTACTCCACTTGAAGGCTTAAAATGAATTTCTGTTTTATAAAGAACACGGTGAAATAAATTGCTGATAGTAGAAATGTAGGACCCGTAGTATAGACATCTTTTAGAAGGAGGGTCTTCTGAGAAAACTTCAGACACATCTCCCAGGTAATCAAAACTGATCCCACATCAAGGGCCAGGTCTAAGAATGACAGAAAGAAAAAAAAAAAGGTTTAGAGAGGTGGAGAGATTATAGGAAGTAGGTACAGGTAATAGAATATTCACTCATGGAAGTATATTTTCAGAAAGTCAAAATGGTAGTCTTCAGATGCATTTGTAATGATCAGAGCAGGCAAGAAAGAAAACAATTATCGATTACCCATTAGGTACCAAATATAGTGCCAACCCTTTTTAATAGATTATTTCAATTCTAACCATATGAGGTAACTTCCACTGTACCCATGTTACAGGTGAGAAAATCAAGGCCTAGAAAGATTTAGAAATTCACTTAAGGTAAAATGGACATCTAATTGCTACTGATACTGATTTAAAAAAAAAAAATAGTTATCACTTATTGAGAGTTTACTAGATGCCAGGCACTGAGTTAAGTACTTTACAAATATTACCCAATTTAATCTTCATAATGACCTTTTCGGGTAGGTATTAATTCCCCCAAATTAAAGAAAGGATCACACAACCAGTAAGTGGCAAAGAATGGACCCAACCCTGGTCTGTCTGACCCCACATGTGGTTTTTGTCACAGACTCCCACACTATAGTCCTCACTGCATGCTTCCACTGTGGGTATGCTTTCCTTGCAGTCACTAATCCCTAGACTTCAACTGTTTATAGTGTACTCTTTGACTTCCTTTAACCCTCTACTCAATGTTCCTACAACTTGACCTCGATTCCCCCTGGTCCCCACCCCCCCAAAAAAGAATAAGACATGCTTTGCTATAGGCATTGTTCTGTATTTCTCAAATCTTTAAAACAACTCTGCAAAGTAGATATTATCTCTATTTTATAGATGAGGAAACTGAGGCTCAGCTAACTTGGTCAAGGTCACAGAGCTAAATAAAGTGGCAGAGTTGGAATTTTCAACTAAATCTGTCTACCTCTGAGGCCTGTGTCATTCTGCTTTCCTGCAGGGCCCTTCTCGGGAGTAATCCTGTGCTCACAGTGGGACAGGGGATTAGAATTCTGAACGAAGTACTTTCTAATCATTTTGCCACTTTACTTAGTACCAAACTCCAATTTTTCCAGTGTGAAAGGAAGCCTTTGCAAAATAGAAAAAGTGCTTTTATCCCAAAGAGAGCCCTAAGAATAAAAAAAAGAAAAAGAAAAAGGAATCCGAAAGAAAGCAGTAGGAGAGATAGCTAATACCACTAGTTTCATTCTTGTAAGGGAAAAAGAGATATTTTAGAAAAGATCTATTGTGTGAACTTGAAAACAAGAACGAAGGTCAGAAGTGTTGTGGTGGCAGGTCCTTGGAGGAAGTAGCCACTAGAATAATAGCCTTGATTGCAAGCCAGTGTTAATTAGGCTTGTGGGCCCAAAATGAGCAAAGAAGATTGAGCTCTAACTATCAGTTCTCACATGAAGGTGTTTTGTAATACAAAAAAATGATTTAATTTTCCTTTCACGTCATCCTTTTGAATCCTCACATTAATAAAATTATTTTCAGTGGAAATACCAGCAGCAAAAAATATAAAATACTAATAGCAAGAATTTTTTAATATGTCCACAGAAGTAGCTAGGAAATTGATATCCAATTTCCAGGCAAGTTTTACAGTTTTGCTCTTTACCACGGATCAGACATGGTTTTCCTTATGGAAAATTTACAAGTTTCTGGATGCATCATGCTGAAGACAGCAAGGGAGATAGCGATACCTATCTCACAGGGTTATTGGAAAAATGACATGATTTATATCTGTTATAATAGTGCCTGGTACCTATGGAAACGAGATGAACTTTTGCTGTTATAATTGGTCTTCACAGATGTATCCACAGTACATAACTAGTATAGTGCTTACATAGAATAGTTTTTTTTTTTAAGAATAAATGATAAATAAGTGAAATAAAAATTTTATCTCTTTTTCCTCTTGTTGGAAAGAAACGGTGTTTTGCTTAAGTGATTAAAAAGTTCGAATTTGCCAAACTACCTTCATTTTGTTCCAAATGCTAGAACAAAATTAGGAAAAATGCCCAAAGTAGTGGGTGCACTGATATTTTTTGTTCATGTATCTGCACTCCTAATGACTCTAATAATATACATAACTTCTGTTTCATGATTGCTTACAAAGCAGTCATATCTGTGAAAAGGCAATTCACATCTACCCTTGAAAATATTCTAGTTCTTGCTGAACATGTTTTAGCTTTAATTCCAAATGGAATCAACCATTAACCCACTGGGAATTCTGTAGAACAAAGAGCTTCCCTGTTTAGAACTTCCTTTGAAGCTAATTTATTATTCTTATTGTGAATTTTCATGTCTTTCTTTCCCTCTTTTCTCAAAATTATATTCCAAAGCACCTGTTATAGAGGATATATCTGACCAAGGAACAAATAATTCTTCTCTGACGGTAATACAGATGACTGAGTTGAGACCAGGTGTTTACTCAGGAAAGTGGCATCTTCCCTGAGTATGATTTGTATAATTTGAGATGAGGCTCACATTTTATTTCTCTGCTCTTTCAAGATGAGCTCTAACAGCCCCAAATGATCTTAATGAACTTTATATTAGATGGGCATTTAAAAAAAAAATTCTCTTATCCTACATTGAGTCACCTTGAAGAGATGAAACCGCATTAACCATAGATGCTGCCTGATGTTTATAAGCTCCCTGGATTAAAAACAGTGTAAATATTCTTGGTTACCTGTGGCACCAATGTCACCTTCATTGTGTTTCTTCTGAGACTGTGACTTCTTACTTTTTGGAAGAGTGTTGTCAAATAGCTTATGACAGGAAAAATCATTGAAGGGTAAAACTTAAGAATAAATAATAATATAATAATAAAGCAAAATCAGGAATAGTGTACAATATGAGGGCCTAGGGACAACCTCAAGTCTTTATTGTAAGAGAAAAGGTTTCACTTCAATATTTCAATTATTGTTAATATAGTATTTGGCTTTCTTTATTATTTATCTTAAGTGGTTGATGTTAAACTTTAAATGTGTGCTTTATTAATTTTTTAAAATAGACTTTTTTATTTTGAAATAATTGTATACTCACATGCAGTTATAAGAAATAATACAGAGAGATCTTGTGTACGCTTTACCTAGTTTCTCTCAAGGAGCATCTTTTAAAACTAGGTACAGCCAAGACGGAGCCACCACATCCCACAGGAAGTCACAGCCACACCACTCCTTTCGCTCCCCTTTTATCTCTAGCCTCTGGCAATCACTAATCTGCTCTCCATTTCTATAGTTTTGTTATTTCAAAAACATTGTAAACTAGAATCATACAGTATATCCTTTATTTTTATCTTTAGGAGAACGAATGCTGTGGCTAATGATGGACATGAAAGTTAAAAATTAAGATACTTGCCTGGTGCTGCTATTAATTAGTGCCATCACCTCAGCAAAGTCATCTAATTCCATCTATAAAATGATGATCTCAAAAGTTTCCTCCAATTCAAAACTGTTATGATTCCATCACTCAAATGCTATCACATCTGAACTGAAACAATAGGAAAGCAGAGCTGAGGCTTTGGGAATGAGAAGGATCACTCTCCAGGCTTCTCTCTGAGGTTGTTTCCAGCAATGTTCTCTTCTTTTCTAGTAGAGGGTCATTATTTGATACCCTACTGTCATGTAAAATCTCTTTTTTGCAGTTACAGGAAGCAGTAGAATATTGAGGGATTTTTCTTCCCGTCCTTTCATTAAATGGAGTTATAGAGGCTTCTCAGAAATGCATCTAAATAGGAAAAGCATAAAACTCTTATTTGAAACTCGATCTCCTCTTATTCTCCCTGAATCTTACAGAAAGGACACTGGGGTGAGCCACCATATAGAGGCACCTCCTTGTAATGAGGAGTCCACAGGCTAGCAGACTTCAGGGTTAAAGCTTATGGGACTATAGCCTGTTTGTCTGCTATTGCTCCAAATGCAAGTGTGATGGTATCAGGGCTGGCTTCATAGTGTCCGACCAGTACAGTTAAATAGGCACCCACACCCATAAGTGGTTTGTCTGTTGTCACTGTCCTGAGATTTTTAATAATTTTTCTTTTAACTTACATTTTTAAAGTAAGGTCCAATGGGAAAATGGAGTAGGTGTGTGAGCAGAGGCGGTATGGGCAATATGCATATTCACTGCTGGTCTTTGCCACCCTAATTGCATATAGCTTCCCCAATGCCCCCTGAGCACAGAATTCTGATGGATACACAATGTATGGGAACTCAGTGAGACCCAAAGTCAGAAAAAGGTAACTGTGGTATATCTACAACTGAGTAAACAGGGGTGCTGACAGATCCCAGAGGCTATGCTTTTCATTCTAACTGGAACCTGCTTTGAATGAAGAAAGGCAATGATATCAAAGAAACATGAGTGATCAAGGAATCTTATCTTATCCTTTCTCAATTGTGCTACTTCCCTGAAACTTATGATGAAAATGATGACAAAAAGGGGAAGATTCCTGTAATTCCTATTCCTTTGGATCTTTAATTACTCCTTGGTACATCGAAGGTGGAATGTGCATGTACTAAGAAGTGATGTGTAAACAGTTGATTAGTTTTGTGTAGTGTTTCCACTGTTTTAGAATGAAATGCATATGTATATATGAATATGGAATGCAATATGTGTAATTTTGGTGAGTCTGCATATTAGTTAAATGCTCTGATATTTGAATTTATTTATTTATTTATTTTTAAAATTAAGTTTATTGGGGTAATGTTGGTTAATGCAATTATATAATTTTCAGTTGTACATTATAATTTGACATCTATATATTCTATTGTGTGTTTACCACCCAAAGTCCAGTTTCCTTCAGCTACCATATATTCGGTCCCCTTTACCCATTTCACCCTCCCCCTGTCCCTTATATTTGACCCCCTTTACACTGTCCACCTTCCCCCTCCTCTCCCACCCCTACCCTCTGGTAACCACTAGTCTATAGTCCATGTCCATGAGTCTCTGTTTGTTTGTCCTGTTCATTTGTTGCTTTTAGATTTATATTCCACATATAAGTGATATCATGTGATTTTCAACTTTTTCTGTCTGGGTTATTTTGCTTAGCATGATTATCTTGAGGTCCATCCACATTGTCACAAATGGCAGTATTTCATCTCTTCTTATGGCTGAGTAATAGTCCATTGTATATATGTACCACAGCTTCTTTAGCCAGTCATCTGTCGTAGGACACTTTGGTTGCTTCCATGTCCTGGCCACCATGAATAATGCTGCTATGAACATCGGTGTACGAGTATCTTTTTTCATTATGAGTTTTCAAGTCTTTGGGGTAAATACCCAGTAGAGAGATTGCTGGATCATATGGTAGATCAATTCTTAATTTTTTGAGGAACCTCCATACTGTTTTCCATAGTGGCTGTACCAATTTACAGTCCCACCGGCAGTGTATGATACTTGAATTTAAAACAGACATTAGACAATATAAAATAAAGAGTAAAATTTATCATAATAATTTTAAATTTTAATTTTTTTAGTTAATATTAAGTATAAAAGAAACTTTATGATGAGTTGAGAGACAGATTACAGAAGAAAGAAAAAGCTTTATATTTTAGTACCTTTGATGACACTTTCCCCTTGTTTTTATAAAGAGCCCAAATTTTCATTTTGCCTTGGGCTCACAAATGACATAGTCAGCTTTGGTTGAGATGACAGTTGTGAGATGCTGAACACATGCAAGTAGGGAAAACCCAACTTAAACACACTGGTTAAATTTTTTTGGTATAAAGAAACCAAAGCCAATTTGGCTAATTTTTGTTTTGTTTTCCTTTGTTTTGTTTGGGAAGAGTACAGAGTACTCATGGAACTAAAGGAACAGCTGAGAAAAGAGGTTTGGAAAAGTCGGAAATCAGGAAAGTTCTAAGGATCCAGGTGCACGAACCAAAAGTCAGTCTCATGGATATTGCAGCTGGTGTGAATGTGTTCCAACTGAGAGTCTTCACCTGTGCAGCTCCATTCAGCCATTTCAATCTAGAAGGGGAATTAGATTGGTCCACCTTGGCTTGCCATGTGGCTAGGGGAGAGTAGATCTCCCTGACTGACACAATGGGGAAGGAGTCATTCCCTAGAGAGAAACTGAGGTGCTGTACCACAAGAAAAGAGAATGCATGGAAAACAGTCTGGAGGTTCCTGTAAAAAATAAAAATGGGTCTACCCTTTGACTCAGCAATTGCTCTTCTGGGGATTTATCCAAAGCAAACCAAATCAATAATTTGTAAAAATCTATGCATACCTATCTATGTTTGTGGCAGTACTGTTCATAATAGCCAAGCTATTGAAGCGACCTAAATGCCTATCAACAGACGATTGGATAAAGAAGTTATGGTTCATATATACAATGGAATATTACTCAGCCATTAAAAAAATGAAATCTTACCATTTGCAATGACTTGGATGGACCTAGAGGTTACTATGCTGAACAAAATAAGCCAGAAAGGGAAAGAAAAATACCATATGATTTATTTCATTTATATGCGGAATCTAAGGAACAAAAATTAAAAAACTAATATAAAACAGCCTCACAAATAAAGAGGACAATTTGGTGACAGCCAGAGAGGAGGGAGATTGGGGGGCTGGGCGAAAGTGGTAAAGGGTTAAAGAAGAACAAATTAGTAGTTGATAGATGGTCATCGGGATGGGGAGCATGGCATAGGGAATGCAGTCAGCAGTAATCTAATGACAATGTGTAGAGAGAAGATAGAGTAATCGGGGGGGATCGTTTCATGAACTATATAAATGTCTAACCAATGTACTGTTTACTTGAAACTAATAATAAAATAAAATAAATTCTAAAGAAAAAAAGAAAGGAGAATGTAAGCTGAGTTGCAAAATCAACGAATGCCCATTGCATGAGACTTTCTCAGAGTACTAAGTATCTGTAGCACTGAAGAAAACACCTAGCTAGTGATAGAGTTTGCATTTTTCTAGGGTCTATTCATTAGAAGCTTAGTTGGGGGCCAGAATTCAGGAACGTCAGATCTTAGCTATGAAACTAGAAAGGACTATCAGCTTTTCAAATTCCCTATTTATGGCTCTGTTTTTAGTTCCCTTTAGGTACAATCTTTAGAAATAAATTGCTAAGTTTTCTCTCTCCAAAAGACTGCAAAATTCTGGCCCCTTTATTTCTGTTAAGATGATGCATGAAAATATACCAAGAAATGTACACTTTTGTTCTCAGCATTTCCTTGAAGGTGAATGACATATTCCTTAGACTGTCGGAAGTATCCACACTGCCTTGAAAAAAATGAGAATTGTTGCAGCAAAAATGCAAAAAGAAAAAAAATCAAGTTGAGGTTTTCTTTTTTATTTTTTAAACTTTCATAATAGGCTATTGGATTCCACAGCAGAAATAAGTTTTGAAAGGCAAAACTTCTGAGTTAGAAGAGATTAATTAAGAAAGGAGAGGCTTTGAGAATCACAAAGCCAGCCTTCAAGCATGCAAAACCTAAAGATTATGCTGGCATATCATGCTGGAATGGGAAGCAAAAATATCCAGATGATCCAGGGGCTTGAAATGAGGATCACTGAGATCTGGAGAGAAGTTAAAAGTGGAATGAAGCATAGGCTTAGAGAAAGAGCTGGATTAGGGGCCCCACCTAAAGGAACCGCAGGGAGGGGAAAAGGGTCAGCAACCAAAGATCACTGACCCTCGATACAACGATACAACGGGGCCTCAGGGAAGCGAGACCGATCCTGCAGACTGTATATAAGCATTCTGGGAGGCACCGCCCAACATTTGAGCTAGGAAACCACATTAACTTTTCATGATGTCCTTAATGCCTGGTGGGATCCTTTTAGCAACATCTGTCATTAGTGGATTGGTCACTTCTCACACCAGAAGAAGTAAAGCTTTGCTGAGCCCCATCTGAACTATCCCAAGTGGACAGTCTTTTATTTTCCAACCCCTCTAAGATACTCATAAACCCCCTTAATCAAATAATAAAAATATTTGATGCTGATAGGTATGTTGGCAGTATGGAACGGAACAAGAGTGAGTTGAATAGTGAAGAAACCCACTCCAGTTATATAGGGAATGCCTCACTCTCTTACTTTGCTTGAAGCTGAAGCTCTGTCTCTTTATAATCTGAATGCTTTAGGCCTTTTTTTCTATGTTTTCCTTCCTAGTTATGCTACTGTGTAGGAGAAACTTTTGAATTTTTTGGTAGAAAAATAATTTTCCAATTTTCTCCCTTTTTGTCAGCAATATGGCTCCATGTATTAATATTAGACCTTTGCCTCTGGTCGCAATAATCAAGAGAATATTCCCAACTTTCACTACCAGTACCGATAATCTCCACAGCACATTCTATTCAGTTTAACTAATTTCATCAAGCATGTAGGGAATGTCAATTCTAAATCAGGCACCATGCTACCTGCTGGTGACACAAATTTGAATAAGACATGGTTATTAGTGCTTATGGTCTAGAAACAGCTTCATTCTGTATAACTCCTCAGAAATGACAATGTTCATTTAGTATATGCCTGTTGACAGTGTGGGGCAACTGGTAGACCTGGAAACTTCCCAATAAATGGGTTTGGCTTTTTTTTTCTTTCTTGGCTGCAAACCATTACTGACTCATTCAATAGTGACTAATGTGACCCTTAAAGAGGTTAAAGAAGGTATTTGATGGTTCTGCCTACTCCCGTTTCTCTTTTTGATAGTTCTCACCTTTGTCACTCAAACTTCTGAGCCCTGAAATCTTTCCCACTCTCATGACTCTGTCAGGGTCCCACCTCTCTGTCTCCAGGATAGGTCCTTGTATGCTCCCAAAGCCGAATTCTTACTGGCTCCCATAGCTGTTCCCATTTAGTTCTTGGGGACAGCTGCTTGAGGGTGGCTGAGTGGGTAGCTGGAGGAGCTCCAGCTCCACTTGGCTTGTGCTAATAGTTGAGACAGTTTTATTTCTTTTATTTGTTTCCCATTCTGGATTGAAAAAATGGAAATGTGTCTGCTGAGTGGGATGGAAAGGTAGCAGGTGGGCGAGGCTGGAAGAATGGGACTGGATGCATCATTCCTGCCACCTGTTAGGCTGAGAAATTCATTCCTTTCTGCTTTGTGGTTTGTCCCACCAGCTGCCAAGCTATATATATTTGTCACATATTTTGGTTACAAGTAACAGGAACTAACTTGACCTCGCTTAAGTAAAATGGACCTTTACTTTAAGAAATACGGATCTTGCAGTGAACCCAAGGACAGGTGGCCCTCAGAAAGTACTTGGAATGAGCACCTGGAAGTCTTTAGCTCTCTCCATTTTTCATCCCTTAGCACTGGTTCTTGTTCCCTCTCTCTTTCTGCCGACCCTCTTTCTAGGTTTCTTGTTCAACACGTGGAATGTGGCCACCTCACAGCAGCCAAATTCAGATGGTATATTTTGCATTCAGCTGCAGAGGCCAGCTATACTTCTCAGTCCATGTTCCTCATCTATATCTAATTGATAAGTATTGGTCTGGTGATTATCGCTGGTCTGACCAACCATAATGAGAGGGGTGGTAACACCTAGTATAAACTTAATAAAAAGATCCACTTCTGTGGACTAAGAAATAATTCCCAAATAAGGGGAGATAATTAAGAGTATAGAAAGACTTACTGGGTCCCACTATCATAGAGATGTGCTATATTATACGCTTTTGTCTCTCTAGATCTTTCCAGTTCATTACTTATATACTTTTGCCACAAGGAAGATGTGATCACTGTAATCCTTCAAGGCCATTCATCTGCACCCAGGCCAGAGTCATATGATGTTAGGCACCACAATTCCAGTGAGTATGGATTTCCACATATTAACATCTTTGTCTCTAAATTCTCAAATAGTAGGTTTTTCATTAATGGCATTGAGGCCTGTTAAGGTCTGTGCGTCTCCATCCAATTAACTGTTGAGAATCCAATGACAGCAAGAAAGGAGCAATAGCTCTTTGGATTTCTGGAGTCCTCAGTTCTCTTCCTACTCATCAAGAAAGGGGATAGTAATATTTGGAAGGTCAGAGTACTTGACTTAAAGCCCTGACTCTGCTGATTGTGAATACAATAATGTGATCATACCTCAGTTTCCTCATCTGTACCTCAATTTCCTCATCTCAAGTAATATAATGTTGTCCACCTCGTTTGTTAATGCAAGGATTTATTAAATGTCCACAACGTGCCAAGCATTGTGCTAGGCTTGTGATACAAAGGCTCTGCCTTCATATATTTTACAGTATAATTTGAAGACCTACATTAAGAAGAAAAAATTTAATTCTAATAAAATATATATTTTATAATTATCACAAAATATTTTAAACATAAAAGAAGCTATAAAGGATAATGGAGTGAACACTTGTATATTCATGATTAACTTAAGAAATAAAACATTCCTATGGCAGTTGAAGTCCCTGTTAACTCCTTCCTGAAAACATATCCCTCCTTTTCCCCTGAAGTAACCACTTTCCTCAATTTAGCATTATCATTGTCATGCATTTCTTTATAGATTTGCTATCGGTTGAATTGTGTAGCCCAAATATGTTGAAGTCTTGACCCCCAGTACTCTGAACATGACCTTATTTGGAAATAGGATCTTTGAAAATTGTCAAGTTAGGAAGAGAGTAGAGTGGGTCCTTATAAAAGGAGGAATTTTTGGACCCAGAGACTGCGAGAATGCCATGTGAGGATAAAGGCAGAGATCAGGATAATGCATCTGCAAGCCAAGAAATATTAAGGATTGCCTGTAAACCACGAGAAGCTGAGAGAGAGAGGCATGGAACAGGTTCTCTCACAGCCCTCAGAAGGAACTAACTCTGCTGATACCTTGATCTTAGATTTATAATCTCCAGAGGTATGAGACCAATTTCTGTTGTTTATGCCATCCAATTTGTGGTACTTTGTTATAGCAGCTGGAGCTAATTAATACAACTTACTGTATGTTCCCTAAACAAGTTAAAATTTTGTTTAGATATTTCAGATCTTTGTACAAACTATATCATGCTGCAGATGGTCTACTACGACAGAAATTTTTCTCTTACAGTTATGTTTATAAGATTCACTCATTGCTATATGTAGCTTTAATATTTTCATTTTTATGGTTGCACAATAGTCCATTATATGAATATACTTTAGTTAATACAATTTAATTATCCATTTTTCTGATGATGTACATTACAAAAAATAAAAAATAAATACTGCTATATACATTTTCACCAGTATCTCTTTGCACACATGTGAAATAGTTTCTCTGGGATTTATATCTAGGAGCTGAATTTCTATGTTATTATATATTGTACAGATTTTCACTCCTACCAGCAGAGGTAAAAAGTTCATGTTGCCGCATAACCTCACCAACACACAGTATCATCTGACATAAATTTTTTCCAATCTTGTCAGTGTGCCTGGAGCAGATATTTAAAATTACAAAAAGTTCTATGAATGAGTAAATACAGGGTGCTATGGGATGCATAAGAGAGGTCCAAACTAACTTGGGTGATGTGGGAGAGAAGGCTCCCTTGAGGAAGCACCACCTCAGCTGAGATTGAGGCATAAATGAGCCTCCAGGTGAAGGAAGAGTGGAGAAGGCTGGTGGGAGTAAAGGGAGCAGCTTGATCAAAAGTGTTAAAGTGAGAATAAATACAGCACTTTTGAGCAGGGAGCAGAGAATGCATCCATTAGTGTTAATATAGCCCTTCTATGGTGATTCAAGTGGGGCAGCAATAAACAGAATATCTTTTTGAGCTCAATAATGACTTCTATTGACTCCAAGGCTAAGACATATATCTTGAAGCTGAATGAAGAAATATGCTTTTCTCAATATGGATTTAGATCAGAGTTCAAAAACTGGGACCAGTGGGTTTTTGGCTGCATCTATTGTGAGGACGAAGACTATTTTCTGCAATCAGACTGTCGACGTTCTAGAAAATGTGGACATCACTCTGAAGGGCAAAGTTATGATGAAGGGCAAAGAAGAGGCTACGGGTTGAAATGGTGGGGAAATAGAAAGGAACTGGCTACCATTTGCACTGTCTGTTGCATGTGCAGAACATGATCAAGGGTGTCACACTGGGCTTCCGTTACAAGATGAGGTCTGTGTATGCTCACTTCCAATCGATGTCGTTATTCAGGAGAATGGTTCTCTTATTGAAATCTGAAATTTTTCTGGTGAAAATTACATCTGCAGGGTTCGGATGAGGTCAGGTGTTGCTTATTTAGTATCTCAAGCTCTGAAAGATGAGTTAATTTTTGAAGAAAATGACATTGAACTTGTATCAAATTCAGCTGCTTTGATTCAACAAGCCACAACAGTTAAAAATGAGTATATCAGAAAGTCTTTAGATGGTTTCTATGTTCTGAAAATGGAACATTTAAGCAGGCTAATGAATATGATCTAAGTTTTCCAGCTACAGAAACACATAGACACCAAGATGTCAGAGGATTCCTCAGATTTATTTGTGATATTTTGAAGATGTAATAAAAGTCATGTATTAAAAAAAAAAAAACAAAAAACAAAAAAAACTGGGACAATTGGGCTGACTTAGATCCTCAAATGTATTTTACTTGGATGTCATAGTAATTTTACGTTTTATATTTTATGTCTTTAGTATTTATGATGGTTAATTTTATATGTCAACTTGACTGGCCATGGGGTGTCCAGATTAAACATCATTTCTGGGTGTGTCTGTGAAGGTGTTTCTGGGTGAGATTAGCATTTGAATTGGTGGACTCAGTAAAGTAAATTGCCCTCCTGATGTGGGCGGGCTTAAGGCCTGAATAGAACAAAAGGTAGAGGGAGGAGGAATTCACTCCTCTTTGCTTCTGGCCTTCCAGCTTGAGTTGGGACACGTCATCTCAGCCTCTCCAGCCCTTGACTAGGATTTAAAACATTGGCAAACCTGTTGCAGGCCTTTTGACTTAGACTGAATTACACGATTGACTTTTGGGTTTCCAGTCGCAGATGGCAAATCATGGAACTTCTCAGCTATATATTTATATATATACATGGAAATATATATATACATGCATATATATGAAAATATATATATACACACACATATATGTGCAAATATGTGGAAAAATATATTCCTATCCTACTGGCTCTGTTTCTCTGGAGAATAGTGACTAATAGTATAGAATAGCATTAAATGAATTAAGTCACCAATCTTCTCTACTATCTTATACCCATGTATCTCTGAAGTCATTTAAATTTGAGATACCTAGCTAAGACTATACTGGTGTGTATGTGTGTAGGGAGTAGGAAGGGACAAATAATCCATTCTTGGGATAAGTTGCCTAATTAAATTATTAGTCTTTAGCTGAAGCCATGGGTAGGACTACAACTTTAGTGGTGAGCTACAGGAAAGAAAACTCAATTGCAGTATCCATAACCACATTTGCTCCTGGAACTGGACCCCATTTCTCCCCTGGCAAGTTGAGAAGCTTGGAAGACTAAGAGCATCACTGCCCATCTGGCTTACAGGATTGGCTCTGCTCAAGACTGCAGAAATTCAATTTGAAATATAGTGTATGTGGGGGTGTGGGGGGAGGGAAGATCTGAGAATGAGAAGGGGTAGAGTATTCCTGGAGAAGAGAAATTATACCACCCAGCAATTTCACTTTTGGATATTTACCTGAAAAAAAGGAAAACACTAGTTTGAAAAGATATACGCACCCCTATGCTCACTGCAACATTATTTTAAAAAGCCAAGACATGGAATCATCTACCAATAGATGTCTATCAAGGTATCTACCAATAGATGAATGGATAAAGAAAATGTAATGTGTGTGTATGTGTGTATTCGTGACAACATAGATGGATCTAGAGGGTATTATGCTAAGTGAAATAAGTCTACTGAGAGACATTAGAAATAAGGTCTAAGTGAAATAAGTCTACTGAGAGACATTAGAATAAGAAGAGGAGCTTGCTACCCATGATGGCAGGGAGCCCTGGTAAGTAGTGGAGGAGCCACCCACGAAGGGTCCTTTCCTTTTGAGGCTCCAGAAAGCCCACTTAAGTAGAACCACTTGTACTTTTCTAGACTTATAACTCCTTTCTGAAATTGCCCTAACCCTTCAAACTAAGTTTTCAGTCTGTCCGATGCAGAGTCTGGTATACTGAATCTGAGAAGACTGAATCTATATGCATATGTGTACTGAATCTCAGGCAACTGAGAGGTCAGGCAGCGGGGAAAGGAGAGCTGTTCTAACTTATCTTCTATTAAGCTCCAGCATAAAAGGGCATCAGGCCCATTCACTGTCCTACAACTCGGACTTACAATATCAGTGATGGTTCGAGAAAGAGGCTCCTGGGGAATTCTGGAGGGTCAGGGAAGGAACAGGATGTTAGAAAAAAAATTGAAAAAACAATAAACCCAAATGCTATAGGTTAGTTTCACATTGGTTCTCAGCCATGGCTTCAAATTAGAAATATCTGGGAACTTATAAAAAATTCCAGTTCCATGCTGCAGCCCAGACTCGTTTTTATATCAGAATCCCTGGGAAGACAGGATCCTGGCATCAGTATTTTAAAAAAAAACTTCCTAAGGTAATACCAATGTTTATCCCAAATTGAGAACATTAGGTTACTCAGTGTTTAGAGGACACTGCCTTCTGCAAGCAGTCAGAGGGGCTATGGGGCTCCTGTCCTAACTTTTAGTAGTGACAAAATAAAGTGCATTTGAACAAACGTTTACTATCTCAGGGCTTTTAAGTTGCTGTTAAACCTATCTATTAATGGAAATAACATAAAAAAATAGATAGCATTGGGATAAGAAAGAGAAAAATGCTGTTCAAAATAAAATGCTTTGATTTTTTTTCTTTGCTTGTGAAAATTTTGCAAAATATTGCAAACTTTGCCAAACCAAGGTTGGATTCCCACCATATTTTATCTCTTGTAGCAAGCAATTCTAATTCCTAGCATCAAAATGTTCTCCTGCACCACCCTCTGGTTCATAGATCCCAAAGAGGTTGCGTTTTCCATCTCAGAAATTCGTTCTTCCTTGAATTTACATGTTTTCACTCTGAGGGCATTTAGAAGGAATTGCTTAGAAAAAGCCCTGCAGGGAGCCTCACATAATGATGCAATTTAAAAGAACACCCCAGACCACTTGTGGGGAATCTCTAACCACCCTCCTGTGTTTTGCTTTTCTTCCTGATCTCAAAGCTTTCTGCAGTCCTTCGCTTTGGTTTCCAAGGCAGAATTTATCATATGTTGCTGACTGAAGAACAATTGCATTTTATCCAACAGTCTTGTTGGGTTTCAATTTCTCACCAGGAGAACCACGTAATATTTTCCCATACTTGTCCCCAATATGTTCATCTCTATTTTGTTCCATGTCCCTAAGATGAAATGGAAAGAGAGACAGGTAAACATGTATGCCCTTGGTAAGCAGATCCCAAGGGCAGACGTTTCTGCTCCTTGTGCTAAATAAAGAAGCAGAATCTCTAGTTGTGTTTGACTATTTACATGTGTGTATATGTGTGCATATGCAAGTGTGTGCTTGAGTTCTTTGGGGTGTGGGAATAAGGAGGAAAATGGATCAACTTCTATAGCTTCAAAAAATGGCCAAATGGGAGCTCAGGCTTATCTTACAGACCTTGCTTGCTTGAGTTTCATGACACTAACGTAGCTTTGGCATCTCAATATCAGATCTTACTGTTCAGCTAATCATTTCATCTGGTAAGCTGTTGTTTCAGGTGGAAAAGGGCCTATGTTTGGAATTTAGAGGATATAATTAAAAGCCCCAGAAGTCGGCTTTTGAAGCCTCATTTTTAACCAGAGGATGCCAATTGTCTTTTATTACTAGACCACATCGCCTTTTATGTGAACTCAGTTGAGTGGGTTTTCTTTAAAAAACAGACTTCATGTTCTTTTGCCATCTGTTTTCAAATGTTTTATTCAATATTTGTTTCTCATCAAAATTCGGTATCACTTCCTACATCTTCACATACCTGAGGCTAGTTTGCTTTCCAATTAAATGCCCCTGGTTGGCTGTCCTATTCCTCTCCGCACTACGATTGTTTATTTCTCCCCTTTTCACATCAGGCCTAAAAAAAGATTTCCAAAGGTTTTGTCATAATTAGCATATTTTTCTTTCAGCTCTGAAGATAGTGGCTCTGCAGTGTCTGATATGGGTCTATGGGCTAAATCGATAATGAGACTGTGGAGACAAATAGGCCAGCAATTGTTCCAGCCAGGCCAAAGGAGGCGAGCAAAATTCCAATTGCAAACCAAGTGGTGAGCCAGCTGCAGAGAGGCAGTACTGGATTAATAAAATCACAGGGACTCAGCTTGCCCCGGGAACTAAAGCCGCTTTGGGAAAGACATATGGCAAAAAATAAGCCAAAGTTAATCGCAAAGTCAGGCATCCAAAAAAGCAGCATCTGCTTGAAAAGG
>NW_006441955.1:23592384-23595658 GCF_000325575.1 Pteropus alecto | reverse complement strand
CTTTCCCTCTTGCTCCTGTGGAGCAGGGGGATGTGTAGAGTGGGATTAGCAGGACAACCAACCTCAGCGCTGCGGCTGGGGCCCTGAGACAGGAGACAGGAGACAGGCTGAGCGCTCGCCCACGGCAGCCAGCTGTGGATCTGATTGTCAGCAGCCGCAACGCAGCCTCAGTGCTCATCCCCACTCTTTTTTTCCTTCTCACCCAGAAAACGGCCGCCACCATGCTCTGTTGTTACCAACTCTTCTTGCACTGCTCGTTATCAGCAATAGTCTGCACTCAAGTGCATGACCTCGTTTAAAAAGGTTTGGCAGAATGTCAGCGGCATGTTTCCCTTTCCTCCTTTTGGCCACTTGACTCTGAGTCTGTCATAATTGCCACAAAGAGCTTCTATGTCCAGGATTTGTAACACTCCTACTGTTCTCACAAAGAGACAAGAGGTGGGAGGTTTATGGACTGTCCTAGGCTTGCTGCTTTGCCTGGAGTTTGTTTTCACAGTTGTTACCAACGATGACCATGGTTTTAGCCTCAGGCTGCTGTCCTGCTTGAAATCTGGCTACATTTTCTGAGGGATATTTCATGGAATAATAGTGGGTGTAAATGAATGTCACTTAAGAAAATAGATTCCCAAGTCACTTCAATTTGAGAAACATTGAATTTTATAAAGTTTTTTTTTTATTGTGCAGAGTTTATTATAGAGAGGCTCAATATTTTTAAGATGTTGATGTGTCTTATGGATGTAGATAGTGTATGGAGTTGGCAAATCCCATTTTTAATTTTAGCCTTGGAACAATTTTATGGAAGAGTATTTATTATGGGTTGAATTGTGTCCCCCACCTTTCAATTCATATTTTGAGGCCCTGTTTTAATTCAAACTGCTATAACAACAACAATAAACAACAACAACAACACAATGACTGGAAGGCATAAACAAGATTTATTTCTCACGGTTTTGGAGGTTAGGAATCCAAGATCAAGGCACTGGCAGATTTGGTGTCTGGTGAGGACCTGCTTCCTAATTCATAAATGGCCATCTTTGTGCTGTGTCATCACGGGGCAGAAGGAACAAAGCTGCTCTCTGCCGTCTCTTTTATAAGGGCACTAATCCCATTCATGAAGGCTCTGCCATTATGACCTAATCATTTCCCAAAGACCCCATTACTAAATAGCATCACATTGGAGATTAGGTTTCAACATATGAACTTTAGAAAGACACATTCAGTCCCTAGCAACATTTAGTCCCAGCACCTCAAAATGTTGCCTTATTTGGAGATAGGGCTATTGCAGATGCAATTAGTTTAAGATGAGGTCATATTGGAGTGGGCTGAACCCTAATCCAATATGACTGGTGTCCTTATAAAAGCGAAAAATTTGGGCACAGAGACAGACATACACACAGGGAGAATGCCATGTGAAGATTTGGAATTGTGCTGCCACAAGCCAAGGAACTACCAGAAGTTAGGAGAAAGGCCTAGAATAAATTCTCCCCTAGTGCTTTCAGAGGGAGTATAGCCCTGGTGACACCTTGATCTCAGACTTGTAGACTCAGAAGTGTAAGAGAATAAATATCTGTTGTTTAAACCACTCAATCTGTGTACTATGTTATGGCAGCCCCAGGTAACTAATAGAGTGAGTATTCAGGTGAACACTGTTTTGAAGAATTACTTTGAGAAATGCTGTTTGATGGACATCCCAGAATAGCAATTATAGCAGTTTAAGAACATATTCGCAGAAGTCTAAGATTTTAAGAAGTGTAAAGCTCGATTTAAAATTTTCTATATATTTTTGGATAGAGTTAATTCTGGCTACACTGATGTTATTTCACATTTAAAAGAAAAATCATGGGTCAACTACATGAGATATTTTGTAAGGTAAACGGACAGACATACTGCCCTCTTACATCTCCAAATGCTCAAATTATAAAAGTAGTTTCATTACTTAAGCCGATGGTAGTCTTTCTGCCTTGCTTGAATAACTACTGCAGCCTTTAATTAGATGGGTTGGCAAAAGTGTCCCAAGAGTTACACTAGCTGTCTTTATTGTATTCCTTTATCCCACTTGCTGGAATTGAAATGGAATGTCCTACAATTCGTGGCTGCACACGAGCTAGTGGTGCAGCTATTTTATTGAGGAAATTCCTAAGGGTGACTAGTAACGCCCAAATTTAGGGATTTTTATGGACCAGTGAGTTTTAAAAATTAATTTGAGAACTGATATAGGTTTGTACACTCTTTGTTTCGTCAAGTAAGGATGTTAAAACAAAAACAGATGACAAAATAAAGAAGAATCAACAACCACCTTGTGCTAGTGACATCTTTAAAATTTTTTATTTTGCCAAGTGAGAATATTAAAACAACTAAACATACCAATAAATGAATGAATGAATGAATGAATGAATGAATGAATAAAATAAAACCAACATCTATGACAGCCATGTACTAGTGGTGATACTGTTCATAAAAGTAAAGGCTATTTCCTAAACCAAGAAGGTAGAAAGAACAAAATGTCATGATGATGCTAG
The DNA here is from genome assembly GCF_000325575.1 of Pteropus alecto. Classification (NCBI taxonomy): domain Eukaryota; kingdom Metazoa; phylum Chordata; class Mammalia; order Chiroptera; family Pteropodidae; genus Pteropus; species Pteropus alecto. Next base: position 23,593,139 of record NW_006441955.1, on the reverse strand, counting down.
TGGGTTATAAGTTTTGAGTGCTGTATGCCAGGCATATTCTAAATGCATGAACACAATCTTAACAAAAAATTGTAAGGTTGAAATGACTGCCTTTATTTTGTAAGAGAAGAACTTGAGATACCGGGTTTAAAAGTCGCCTGAGTCACTCTCTGGTAAGTGGAGAACCTGGGAGTTAAAGCCACCAGACCGGCGTGTGTGATTGTGTGATCTTGAACATCGAATGATCTTGCATCTCTAACAAGATCACCCTTTCCAAAAAAGTGTGCCTGGATGTTTTTATTCTTTTTTGTCCCATGTTGCTGCAGAGCAGTCTGGACTGGCATTTGGGAGCCCTAAACTGCTGCTGAGGGCTGTGCTCCAGGAAGGGACCCGGAATGAAAATAAGCTGTGCTGTTTACGGAGGGAATTCCTAAGGTGGATTGAGTAAATGTCTCATTTTTCTTAAATCAGTCATCTACATTTTGTGGTAGGGCTTGAGCAACTTATAAAAGGTGAATACAAATCAATCATTTCAGCTGACATTTTAAAAATACGTCGGGGTGGCAGAAAGTTAATGGATCAAATGGCATTAAAGGTTTAAAACAACCAAAACAAAACTAATATATTTTAAACTTAACTTCAAAATCTGGATTGTGATTCAGTGCTGAGCTTTGGGGTTGTATGTGTGGTGTGTGCATGTACCTGTGTGTGTGTGTGTGCGTGTGTGTGTGTGTGTGTGTGTGTGTGAGAGAGAGAGAGAGAGAGAGAGAGAGAGA
>NW_006441955.1:23584646-23592365 GCF_000325575.1 Pteropus alecto | reverse complement strand
AGACAGAGACAGAGACAGAGACAGAGACAGAGACAGAGACAGAGAGAGAGTTGATTCCATCGCTGAGATGAATATGAAAGCAGACACTTTAAGCTATACAAAAGAGAACAGCATCAAGTACATAAATGGCTTTCTCTACCTGGAAATTACCGCACAAATGTAACCTTTGCAAGTGAAAACCTTCATAGTGATTTAGTGAGAGGAGCACATACTCTGAGAGCAGATAAACATGGGTTCAAATCCCAGCTCCTTTTCTTCCCTATTGTGTGATCTTAGAGAAGTCAGGCAACCCTGAGCTTATTTAATTTGTAAAATGGGAACAATTAAACCTATTTTATAGTTTTTAAATGAGGATTAGGTTAATTCATGTTCAATGGTTGTTATTACTGACCAAGAGAGAATTTTATTTTTAAACAAATACTTATACAGTGTGTTCATATTGTCAGAACCTGTTCTAAATGATTGAAAAATTATTCATAATAATCCTATGAGGATAAGTATTATTATGATTTCCTTTTGACAGTTGAGAAAAATGAGGCAGAGAGAAGCTGAGTAACCTGCTCGAGGTCACAGGCTGGTAAGCATCAGAAGAGTAATTCAAATCCAGGAGGTCTGGTGCCAGAGACAACGCTCTTAGTCACTGTTCTGTAATGTCTTGATAGCTGACATTGAAATATTTCCAATATTAAGTATTTATCAATCAATCATACTTGAAACATGTACTTTACCAGAACTTCAGAAACAAAGGAAATAGTGGATATGGACAGATTGTGTATGGATTTAATTAGCTATGAATATGCACTGCTAAGTGCATAGGGATTGTATAGTGTGGATTTTCTTGTCAACTACCACGTTCTTTGCACTAGGAGTTGGCATTAGTTTGTGAGCATCGACTTCTCAGATGGCTCTTATTCTTCTCTCATCTCTTCCCATTTACCCTCTGGGGTCCTTTCTGGCTTGACTCGCCTCCTCCAGTCCCTCAAGGTTCTCATTGGGTACAGGGATTCTCAAACCCATGGGCTTCTTGCCTTTGTCAATATCTTCACTGTGGGCTGCCACTCTCCCAGCCCCTTCCTTGATTCCAGGCCATTTTCTCTTTTTTCCCATCTACTGCTTAGGCTGCCACTTGTACCCAGTCCCCTTAAGGTCAGCACAGGACTTTGCTTCCTCATTCGCAGGGGAAGTAGAGGCCAGTGCACACAAGCTTCTACGCTTGCCTTGTCCCCATCACACTGAAACATGCAAGCAATATGCAAACAGAGGTCCTCCTTCCTCTCCAAAGTTTCACTGCCCTTGTGCTTCTGATCTCATTCTTTCATCTACCAGGCCCTTCTTTGTCCATGATTCTCCCTCTTTTTCTCCTACATCTTCCTTTTTATCAAGTTTTCCCCATCTTAAAACAAATCCAGTGTCAATCTTGCAATGCCATCAGGGTCCAGACCTTTCTCCTTTCCCTTGTTGACACACATCTTGAAAGAGAGTTTGTACTACCTGTCTCTCCTTTTTCTTGTGCTATCCACTCTTTGACTCCTGCAGTCTATTTGGCTTCTTTCCACAACACTTGACTGAATTGCTCTCTCGGTGGTCATCAATGGTTTGTTAATTGTTGAATCCAATAGCATCTTCTCAGGCATCACGCTTGACCTCTCAGCGAGACCCTGCATGGTCTGGCCCAAGGCCAACTCTCTTGCTTCGTTTCCTATTATATTTCCCTTACCACACCACAGTTACACTGCCTTACCTACTGTTCTACAAACAAGCCAGCAGTGTTGTTTCATGGCCTTTGCATGTGCTGATGCCTTTGCTTCTAGAACATTATTCTCATAGATATTTGCAAGGCTTTCTTCTTCTTTTCATTTGGATCTCTGTGTAAATATCACTTCTTAAAGAAGCCCTCTCTGAACACTGTTATTTAAAATAACACCCACTTCTCTTACCACTTCTAATCCCCTTACCTGCTTCAGATATTTTTTTTATAACATGTATTACTACCTACTTGTTCCTCATGTGTCTCTCCTAGAATATAATTACATGAGGGTATGGACTGTTCCTTTTTTTTTTTTTTTTTGGCAAGTATATTTTTAGCAACTACAATAGTGTCTGGCACATAGTAGATGTTCTATCAATGTTGGTTCAAATGAACAAACTTAATTGTCCCTCATCTTTTAGCTTCTGCGGCACCACATTTTCTGGTTGTCCTATTGTCTCCCTGACTTGCACTTGATATTCTTCATCCATCTTTGACATTAGGGTTTTGTTTCTTGGTTCTTTTTCTTCCCTGCTGTGTATCTTGCTCTTGGGTAATCTTGTCCATTTTGGTGACTTCGACACTCATTTATATGGTGATGTCTCCTAGGTCCTTGAGTCTTGAAACTTTCTACCAACAGGCAAATCCATATATCTAACAGCCTACTATACATCTCCACCCAGAGATCCCTTAAACTTAACACGGTCAAATAGAAGGCTCATTATCTTTTCTTTAGATTTCTTTACTCCCTGTCTCTCAACTAGTGATATTGCCACCCACCCAATTGCTTAAGCTAAAAACTTCTAATCTTTCTCTTTCATATCCAAGTTTTGGTGTGTCTACTTCAGAAGAAGTCCATTTCTTCTGCCATGCTTGAGGCCAGGCCCTCGTTATCTCTTGCCTGGAATATTCCAGTGGTATACTATATGATCTCCCTGCCTCCAATCCAATATATCTATTGCCAGAATATAATCTGGCAATATAACTGTTGCCAGAATTATCTTTCTAAAATGCAAATTTGATTACCATTTTCCTCCTTCAAGAATCTAAGTGGATACCCATTGCCTTGGGATTAAAATCCAAACTTCCTAGTATGATCCACAGATCCTCATGACTGGTCCTAAGGAACTTCGAATCAGTTCCGAGAGAACAAAGGTTTTAATGTGTGCTAGAGGATGTAAGCATCTTTCTTCCTGGGTGACGAGAAGAATTCTCAGGTGTTGGTGTGTCTAATACCACAGCCAAGCTCCGGTGGGGCAGGAACAGCCAGGGCTCCTCAATATAAGGCAGGGATGGGATGGAATAGTTAACCTTAGTTGGAAATCCAATACTACACCAACTGGCAAAATGTTGTTCTTTCCAAAGATTGGAACTTCTCCTGAGGAAAATTAATGAATATCTTTTTGAAGTGTGCTTACTTCATAGGTAATGATGATAGTATTTACCATTTGCTACATATTGGCATTATTTAAAATGTTTTATATGTATTAATTCATTTAACCATTAAGCAACATTAGGTAGATACTATGATTCCCCCCATTTTACAGATGAAGAAACAGACATGGAGACATTGAATAGATCTGCAAAGGTCTTACAAATAGAGGTAAAACTAGGGTTCAAATTCAGGAAAGGTGACTTCAGTTAGGAAGTCAGGGGAACTTCAGGTCTCATTGAAAAGAAGATGAAATGGATTTGGAGGATCTATATTTCCTCCTTTTTTCTCTGGGGTCCTCAATGACTGCGCTGAAGAGAATGCTACGAATAACTGAGGCTGGAACATAAAAGAGGGGGTTTTATGAAGAGGAGTTCGGTTTTCTTGAACAATAATTTGGGTGATTGAACAGAGATATGATGAGGTGATATGGAGAAGAAAGGAGAGAGAAAGAGAGAGACAGACAGACAGAAGACAGAGACAGAGACAGAGACAGAGAGACAAGAGAGAGAAATGAGAGTTAGAGATGAATGAGAGTCTTTTGTGGCCTTCCCTGTGAAGTACTGAGAGTCTGAAAAATCCTTATTTGGTACAAGGATACAACTCAATTGATTAAAATGTGCCCTTTCATTCCTTCCTTCCTGGCCTCTGCTATTCCTCCAACAAGCCACGAACCACTGCATCTTTTGGAGCATTTGATCAGGCAGAAGTAGATGACAAAGTAGCCCAGAAGAAGGGCTAATTTAACTCTCTCGTGCATTTTGGTGACGAAGGCATGAAGGTATTGGTCTTTTGAATAAATTAAACTTGGATCCTGGAGAGACCAATGATCAAGGAGGCACCTCAGATGATCCCACAATCCAGAGGCAATAGTTCTCAACTTATTGTCCCAGGTTGGTTTCCTAGTACAAAGCAAGGGCCTGCCACAGCCAAATCCACATGCTACAGCTTCCTCAAAAGGCTCTTTGCTGACCAGTCAACCAACCATGACCCTTTTGTGTCTGGAAGATGTATTTGTCATTGAGCTGCTTTGTCTCGGATGACCTTCCTTTTCCCACCCTTTTCCCCCTCTTTCCTCCTACTCTTGTCATTCCTTTCAGTTCCTTCCCTTTTTGATGGAGGTCTTACAGGTCTCAAAGGATGTGCATATTTCTATCATCATATAAAGCACATTAACTTACAATTTTCTCACTAAACTGTGAGCTCATTTAAGAGCACACGTTGAATTCTTTTCTTGGTATTCCCAGCTAGAAGCACAGAGTACATGTTAGGTGCTTAATAAATGTAAAACATTTAATGGTGCTGCAGCTGTTTCTGTTGTCACTCCTCATGCATCTCGGTGGAAATTTTTTTTTTTTTTTGCATTAACACACTGTTCCCACTGAGAAGTAAACAACCCCTTTTCCCCTTGGGAGAGTCTGCAGGTGTCATTTGTTACATGGCACTTTGTATAGAATGCAAATAATTTTTTACCCATTGTCCTTTCTGTTTCTTAATTTTAAAAAGAGAATTTGCTTTGTATTAGAATTCTTCTCTGATGGAAAATCTACACCAAAAAGACTTTAATTCTTGATAACAATATGGAAAATTTCATAGAAGGATTTACTTTATGCTGGTTATTGTGCCGGACACTTTTAACACATTTTCTCATTTAATTCTTAGAGTAATCTCCATTTGAAAAAGCATTATTCTCCATTTTAATATGAAGATACAGAGGTTTAGAGAGCTTGAGTGACTTGCCCAGGACCATCTTACTAATAAGTAAAGTCAGAATTCAAAATTAGATTCATCTGAATGCAAAAATTTGTGCAAGGAGAAGCCATGATGCGATTTATAGTTTCAGAGACCCTTCTGACTGCTGCACAGTGAAAGCCTCTGAGGGCAATAGGTACAAAGCTGGAGAGGCAAGTATGAGCACACGGCCATCGTTCCTGTGAGAGATGATCAGCACTTCAGCTGGGTGATTGTGATGAGGCTAGAGAGAAATAGACAGTTGAAAACATATTTAAGATGTAAAACTTGAAAAATATTGTAATGGATTAGATGTAGGAGTTTAGGCTGGGAAAACCTTGCCGGTGACATTCTAGTTCCTTGTTGGTTGCCTGAGCATATGGAGGCTTCATTCACTGAGTAGGAAATATTAGAATGGGCAAGGATTGGTGAGAAGATAATGTAATTCATTTGTAGGGTATTGAGTGGTATGTACTTAGGGGTTTCAAGTAGACTTCTAGTAGGTGTTTGTATACATGAGTCTGATATTCAGAAGGAATGCCTGTATCTTCTGTATAGTCATTTGTGCTGTGTGTTCATTTGATTTAAAGTTCCTGTTAGTTACCAAAAGTTTTCTACTTAATGGTCAGAGGAAATCGAGGGAATGTCTATTAGTGAGTCAGAGCCCTTTAGGGAAACCTGGTCAATATTTTCCTGTTAAACTCTTGAACAAGGTTTTCCTCTTTATTGCGTTTTTCCTGAAATTATTCTGCCTCCTTAAATTTATTGTGTTGAATATTTATTGCTCATTGTCAGGAAATAAATACCTGATTGTATCACCTCTACTTTTACATCTCGACTTTTCTTTTGGCTGTCAGAAGAACTATCCACCCTTATGAGTAATCTCCAACTGTCTCTGAAAATATATGTTACAACTATATCTATTTTTCATCCACACCATCATTTAATTTGAAAGAATTACTCTTCCCTTTAATTAAGCATTAATTAAATGAAGTGAAAGGACACTTCAATATAGTCTTATTAATAATTCTGGGTTCAAATGAAAATACCACAATTAAATAAATCCTAGGAGTCCCAGCTCAGACTGTCTCATCTAGGAGACTGCAAAATGCTCTAAGATAAAAGGGAATATAGGATGGTAGCAAGTGATAAAAAACATTATCTTGCTGAACAAAGGAAAAAAGACATGTAAGCCAAAAATGGGCTGACTACATGTCTCCTCCCCTTAAACTGGGTGTCCAGTATAGCTTGCCTGATGTAGTAGACTGTTGCAAGAAATTTTGGCCTCTCAGCATCTGAATACCCTTTGTATGTTTGTGAACCACTTCCCACCCTATTACTAGAGAAACTGCAAACATCACAATTGTTCTCCCAGATCCTTGAATTTATGATGTAGAAACATGACCAAGACCTTGGCAATGAGAGATAGTGGGTGGATGCTAGTGACACGGAGAGGCAGGGACTGTGTGGACTCCACTCTGATGAGAATGGCAGCAGCAACATTCAGTTTTCAGAGACTTCAGAATATCATTCTAGGGCCAGAATGCTGTGTTCATGTTGGGTAGGTAGCACACGTTGTGGAACCTGATTTCTAGCTCTTGTGGCAATGGTGTCTTCATCACACCAGCTCTGTGTTACATGATTTTGTTCATTGCTTTTGTCTGTAATGCCTCCATGCCTAGCCCTCCTAGAGATTTTGTAAGCTACCCAAAACCCTTTTATTAAATCCATTTTTTTGTTCATGTTAGCCAAGTCTGCTGTCTGTTGCTTACAACAGATTAATGCATCCAAATCCATGTGATACACTAAATTTTAAGGATTTCCAACACTCTGTCCTCCTACAGCTTCTCTCTTGGAATGTCTGTAGAATGAATTTCATTTTGCCTTGTATTGTACTTAGAGGTTTTTTTAAAAGAAAAAAAAAACAGATTTTTGAGAGCAGAGACTATATCTTATTCATCTTTGTATCCTTTTGTTAATGCCCCATCCCAAATGCCTTGCACATAGTAAAGACTATTTATAAAATTGACTTGAGCAGGCTGTAAGTACAGCAGAGCTTTATAGCTGAAAGAAAACAAAATGAGCTAAGCCCAACTGTAAGAGTAGCATGTGGAACTCTGAAAAACACTGGGGGGAACAGTCAGTGTCCTCTCACAGTCACGACTTAGACTGTGAGGTGCTCCCTATGAGGCTTTGCTGTTAGTAGGTCCAGGCCACTGGTCAGTAACAGCCAGAGGGATGACAGTAATCTCTCTTTTAAGAATCTCTCATCAGAGTCTATTCACTGAGCAATAACAGTCTGCATCTCAAAGCCTACTGGATCTTCTGGTGAGTCGTAGTGGCCCCAATGCAATTCTTCTTTTCAGCAGGGTGGAGAGAAGCTTCTTTCCCTGTTTTTTTTTTTTGTTTGTTTGTTTGTTTTTTTAATTAATCCATAGAATCAGAAGCATGTGCTCTATATTATCTATTACCTTTGTTTCTCAGGATCTCACTTTCCTTTCATGAATATGAAAGAAAACCCTATGTAACGTTACATCAATTTCTTACATACACACGACTACCAGCCTAATATTTTCATACCACTATTAGACACACATGTAATAGGGTACCTGCAGTCACATTTCACTGCCATTTGTCGTGAGTCTAGTGTACAAATCTTTATTAAGTTGTGCTCATCAAATCTGAAATTAACCATAGATTTAGCTCATTTTAGCATGAATGTGAATTGAACCTTTCCCTTTTACCCCATATCTGTAAAGTTAGTTACTGGTATTTTCATGTATTTGCTTTGGAGTTTCAGTTGTGGTCT
>NW_006441955.1:23548823-23584620 GCF_000325575.1 Pteropus alecto | reverse complement strand
ACTCTTTTAAGAGGCATATGAATTCCATTCCTACCCCTCCTCTTACCTGTATATTATGACTTACCAAAGGGAATTATGTAATATACTTGCCCTTTGCTCTAAAGAGAATACCATTTCTTTTGGTAGAGAGAGGTCCTTCAAAGGATTCTCAGAGTAGAATAACTCCTAAGCCACATATTCACATTTATCCTAAAAAACTAATATATAACATGGTGACTATAACTAACATTGCCATATGATATATAGGAAAGTTTTTTTTTAACAATAAAAAGCATTTCTTTTAATCATATTTCCTAGAGAAAAAAAAAACAGTACAAATTTCTTGGTTAAGTTTTACTTTGGTTACCATTTTAACATTACGTAACGTGTAATTCTCCATTTCTGATCTCTTTTTCTCACTTTCAAATACTGTTATTTATTTATTTTAATAAATTATTTATTTATTTATTTTTGCACATGCTTTTTAAAATTTTTTTTAAACATTTTATTTTATTTTTTAATTTTCCCCCTCCCCTAGGAAAGTTTTTAAAGGAGTGAATCCTAAAAGTTCTCATCACAAGGAGAAAAAGTTTTCCCTTTTTCTTTTTTCCTTTCTTTTCTTTTAATTGTATCTATATGAGAAGACAGATATTAGTTGAACCTTTTGTAATCATTTCACAATATATGTAAATCAAACCATCATGCTGTATACCTTAAACTTATATGATACATGTCCATTATTTCTCAATAATACTGAAAAAAAATTTATATCTTCTAAAGAGAGAAAAATAAAAGGTGAATTTATTAAATATTTAAGTGTCAAGTGATTCAGTCTGAACTACATATATATAATATATATGCCTTTATTTTCCAAAAGTACATTTAATGTGTCAGTGATATAAAAATCATACTATAAAAATTCATAGCTCCTACCACCTTCACCTACTGCTCACCACTGCTATTGCTTATGTGATATAAATTTACAAAACTCTGTCATAAAATGTAGATCCTCCCTCAACCTACTGATTTAGCAGCTCTGGTCCTGCTCTAGCTGTCTCATAATGAAAAAGAAGAAATAAATTATTTTGACGATTGAAAAAAATGGAATTAAATAAATTGTACATGCTCAAGCTAAAAATACCCCCCAAACCTAAAACTATTCTAGTTCCTCTTCTCATAGGCCAATTGTTAAGTGTAAATTTGCCTTTATCTAGGATCTTCAATACAGTGGTTAAGAGTATAGTATACTGTAGTAATTAAAACCAGAGCTTCTCATATCAGACTGCTGGGGATCAAATCCTAGCTCTTTCATATAATGGTTTTGAACTATTAAAATAACCATACATTGACTGTGCATCTATAAAATGAGTATAATAACTTACCTCAGTGCTATTGTAAGGGATAAGTTAATTTTTACAGGTAGAGACTTAAAGACTGGCTCTTAATAAAAGTTCAGAAAATGTTAGCTATTATTATTCAATTTTCCTTTTATTTATCTCATTTGAAACTGCAAAGATAAGGTCATTCCTTAGGTCTTCTCAAACTACAATGATTGGAATTCAAAAGGAACCAAAAATGGAATTATAGCTTTTCAAACATTTTAGACTTGGAAGAGGACTTAGATATTAGAAGTTCTCATTATCAACCTGAGAAGGACTCCATCACCCAAGGTCTCACGATACTTATTGGTTTCAAGCCCAATAAAGCCTCTATTTTGAATAGCAGTAGGACTACCTGGAAGAGAATTTGCTTTTCTCTGACAAAAGATTCTATTTATTTAGAGGACACACACAGCACAAAAGTTAGTCTACAAGGAAGCAGTATGTAGAAAGAGATAAAATTAGACTGTTATTTAAAATAATCTTACAAAGTAAAATACATATATAAAGGAATGAATTAAATGCTCATATAACTGGATTTCATAGGTAACTAATACTTTATTTATTTTCTTAGATCTCACTGAAGAGATTTGACTACCTCAGATTTTCTCTTGTCTTGCCAACTAACATTTTATCAGTGCGATTCTCCTAACAGCTTTCTGAGGGATTTGGGGGAGGTTTTTTTTTGCTAACATAATCCTCTACAACATTAACATTTAATACTATGGTTATGATGTGATAAATTCATAAAGCTTTTTAGAAATCTACAAAGGATTTTACTTGTTTCATTGTAAAATAGTGATAATAATACTTGTCTTATGGGGTTTCTTGAGGATTAAGAAACGTGCATCAGGCACAATGACTGGGATAGAGTATACTCAAAAAAATGTATTTCCCACCCCTCTTCCCTAGACATACACGTATTTCCCTTTCTCAGCAGACCCCTTGCAATTGGTGCTGAAGTGTATGAGTATCAGTAATGCTAAGTGAGTTTAGTGCCTCCCAAAATTTCTTAAGGCCAATTTTCAACTGGAAATCAATATTTCTTTAAAAAAATATTACATTTATTTTTTAACTAATACTTTAATCTTAAGAGTTTATTAATATGGTCATCTAGGTCTTGGGTCAAAGGTCACCTCCTAAGAGCAGCCTTCCTTAACCATCCTAACTAAGGAGTCCCCTCTCCTAGTCGCTTTCTCATATTATCCTTTTTTTTTTAATAATTTATATCAGAAACTATATTACTCACTTCCTTCTCATTGTCTCACTCTCTTGCTCTAGAATGTAAATTCCATGAGGGTGTATGATATCTTGTTTAATACTGAATCTCTGTGTGCTAGAGCCTGGCACACGGGTCTCTCAGTAAAACCACATTCATTTGATTGAATGAATAAATGAAGGCCTTGATAAGGAAATTTGATTTTATTTTGAGTGCAGAGTAAGAACAATCAAAGAATTTTGGGCAGCAGAGTTATATGACCAGATTTACATGTTAGAAAGACACTACAGTAGCATTGTGTGTTTACCACTAGCAACCTGAAAATCAAATTTACTTTTGAACTTAAATAGAAAATATTAGCGAATGTCATTTGGACAAAAAGAACCATGAAACTGGAAGAAACCGGAGAGTAGAAGAATAAGAAAAAAAAAGGAAGGTGGGAAGAAAGAAGGGAAGGAAGGAAAAGGAAAGAAGGAAGGAAGGAAGGAAGGAAGGAAGGAAGGAAAGGAAGGAAGAGTCAGTTGAATAATATATTAGAAGAAAGAAAAAAGGAAGGAAGGAAGGAAGGAAGGAAGGAAGGAAGGAAGGAAGGAAGGAAGGAAGAGGGAGGGAGGGAAGGAGGGTGGGAGGAGGAAGGAAGGAAGGAAGGAAGGAAGGAAGAGAGGGAGGGAGAGAGGGAGAAAAAGTTTGTGAAAACAACTGCCTAAGAAAATTACATCTTAACAGGTACATCTCAGTGACAGGGACAGACTTGGAGAGGCAGCGAAGCTTAAACGAACTAAAAGAATTCCCCAGCAAGAGCTTTGGGTTATGAAATGTTCCACCTCTAGAGATTAATTTGAGCCCTTACAATGTTATTTTCAGAGCTGCTCTACCATCTTTTCACCTAACATTATTATGAAATTTTGTACTGATACATGGACTCAGTGATCCAAGAAGTTGCCTGTAACTAAGGAACTCTATTTAGCTCTCCTGGGTCATATATAAGCACCAAGAAAGCTGCTGATGGGATTGGGGGCCGGGGATGGGGGCTGATGATCCGAAGTGAATTTCTCTGTGTGTTTCAATATAATAATGGTGGCTGTCGACCACAGTAAAGAGAAGCAAGGCCTCTTAGAATGTTGGATTCAGTTCCAGAGTCTCAGGTGGTGAAAAGAAGAAGTCGCATAATTAATTGTGTTAATGGAAGGAGAGCAGTATCATGAGTCACACCAAACAGTAGATCTTTTAAAACTTGCATATATAACTGGGCTTTAGAATGCACTATGTGACTTCTTCAGCAGACGATTTATGTTTTGTTTGCTTTGCTTAAGCTAACGGTACAATTAGTTTGCATTTCATCTGCATTTGAAAGATGTTTGGCAGCAGGTGAACTGGATGGAAGGAGAATAGGAGGAAGGCAAGAAAAGTATAGAAGGAGAGGAGCAGGCTGGAAGTATGCTGGCTGGCTGAGAAGTTCAGGCTAGGATAAAAACCTGTCATGTGGACCAGCATGATGCAAAACCTTTACGTTCACAATGAAGAATAAACTGTATTATCAGCTGATATAATTAAAAGAGCCAAACCAATAAAATCAGCATGTAATAGATATTTGTTGAATGAATGAGAAGAATTTTTCTCTGATTTTGAAGTAATGACTACTTATTTCATTGAAAATCTGCACAAAGTATATTTAATGCTGTTTAATTTTTATTAGGTGCTACCTTGGTAAGAAGGCACAGAGATTCTCTTTCTGTTGTTTATTTGTTTGTTTCTCATCAGACTACCCCCGGGAAATTAAAAAAAAAAAAAAAAAGTTAGGTCTTGGTGACAAAATTAGCTATTGCATCCAGAACTTAATACATCAGTTTGAACTTCAGTGCCAATGCTATTTCTAAAAAGCAATGTGTGGTTGACTTTTAAGTATATGTTTTGAAAAGGCTAGAAAATCAGTTATTTTCATCTGAAATCTCCAGCTCTTGAATGTCTGGACACTTTGGATGGTCAGTACAACATATATATTACCTGGTTATCACTGATGAAACTAGAAGCCTGATTTCTGCATGCCCTACTACTTCTGACTAGGGTCAGGGCTACTGTCGCTGGCCCTATAAGAGAAGGGTGCTATGGCCAGCTCTTCAGGAAGGCCTGAGACAGCAGGACACTCAGAGAGCTCAAACTGGCTGTTCTCATACCAGTTGGGGCCCACCAACAAAGCCATCCAAATCTCAGAGGATCTGTGGCTATCAACATAAGTGGTGAGAAACTTGAAACCTTAATCTCTTCATTGGTAGGGATTCTCCATTATCTTTTTTCATTGGATCTCAGTTGGACCAAGACATTAAAGCTTGCTTGTATTTGTATCCAGATGGTGTGAATCTATAATGCCATGTAAATAGACTAGCCTTGGAGAGAATACGTTTTGCATCCCTATCATTACACTGCATAGGCATCTGTTCTAAGATACTGTGTCTCTAAAATCTCACATACACCTCATGTATGGAAATATACAAACTCTGTGTGGCCTTCGAATATTACACAAATACGTTTAGAGGCACACAGAGAACAATTCTGACCAGACACCACCCAACCACCCTTGGGATGTCTACATTGCTCCCAAAATTGTGCTCTAGGAGCCATATCAACATAAAATTTAAAGAATTCAATTAAGAACATTTATTGTCATAGATTATTCTCATTTGCTGCTTCTAAATTACTAACATAGCACAGATAGAAAACCCAAGTCCAGGCTGCTCTGTGACATTTGTCAATGTTCTTTTATGATAAAAAATGCTGTATGGTGTCCCTCATTGCTAATAAAATGAAAGCTACATATATATTGGTAATTGCTTTTGGCTGCATATAATAGAAATTTGACCACAGGGATTTAACAGAATAGAGTTTTATTTTTCTTACATATTAAAGTTTGGAGTTAGATAGTCTAGTGCTGTAGGTTAGCTCCATGATATCATCAAGGACCCAGGTTTCACCTACCTTTCTGCTGTGACATCCTACTATTTAACTTCCTTCCTAATGCTCACAAGGTAGCTTTATCTCATCTGGGCATCACATCCAATTCCAGGAAGAAACAGGGAATGAGGTGGGATAAGGGAAAGTAGATAAAGGGCAAAAAATATATGCTAGCTGAGTCTGTCCCTTTTTATTAGGAAAATAAAAATTTTCCTAAAGTCTTAATGGAGTGGATTTCTACTTCCATATCTGTGGTTAGAACAGGACCAAATAGTCACTATCAACAGCAAATGAAGTGGAGAAACTTGAGGATTTTCTTTTTTCTTTTTGCTGTTTCAAACAAATTCAGGTTTCTATTGGTAAGAAATATGAGGATCATTTTATTAGTATGGATATTGGTCAGACAACTTGTTGTGTTTTCCTGAAGCTATAACATGTGGGGTATAATTTGTTTCTAAATTCATTTTATAATACTTCAAAATACATTTTTTGATACTTCAAATAATCAGGGAGGTTATTCCAAGCTTTTAATATATGAAGCAGACAGATAACCAGATTCTGACAAGCTTTTTGTGCCTCATTGATGTGATGTGGCAATTAGACCTAATTTCAAAGGCCTTATATTTCTTCCCCTACTAGACTGTTAGCTTAGTGAATGGTGAGGAAGGCAATGAGGAAGTGTAGGATGTAAATTTTTCTTCACTGTTTTTTCCCTCAAGCATATGATGCATTACATATATCAGGTGCTTACAAGAACATGTTTAATGAATGAATGCATGACTAAGTCAATAGACCCAGGATTTGGCACCATCGCCAATTAGTTATGGGATATTAAGCATGTGACTTGACTATTTCAAGCCTGCTTTTTCCTCTCTAATAGGGCAACATTACATATGCAAGTGTGTCTCATGGGGCTGTAGAGAGGTCATATAAGATAACACATGATAAACATTTTTTAGACAGTGTAGGTATTTACACTGCAAAGTGCTTTCAGTTTTATTGTTCCTGTTTGCTTAGTTCTGCTAATCACCCCAGCTCCACCCCTTACCTGTGATAGAGTGAGGGCAGGCATCACTGCACCCACTTTTGATAGATTAAGAAACTAACGCTAGGGTAGCTTATAAATGATCTAAACTCGGATAAATTATAAGTGCAAAGCTTGATGTTGGGCTTGAAAAAAAAAATAGTATGTAATAAGCCTCCTTATTTATAACTCATTTTTTTTCCAAAAAGAATTTAAGGAGGTAGGGAATTATTTCTTTAATCTGGTGGTTACTCTGAGAAATACATACATTCAATAGCTTATAGATAGCTTAATAGATAAGGTACCATTTTGACTATTGAAGAAAAGATTGAAAGCCTTCATGAAAGGTCTTTATAATAGAGGAGACCCAAGAATACAGAACAAAAGGAGGTAAAGCAAAATAAAATTAAGCTAAGTATTGTTAAATAGTGAGGGTTTTAAAATTCTAAAATGGGTTAATAAGGTTTCTTTCTCTAGAGGTTTTTAAAAATAAGATGGATTCTCATTTGTAGGAGATGGTTTAAGTACGGCACACTAAGAACAGACCATGTGGTCTGCCTCCTTAAGTGTGCCTTTGAGCTTTATAATCTTTAAACTCTTAGAATTCATTATCACTTCTGCTTATTTACTTCAAAATAACAATCAACACTTTGCAATTTACAAAGTGCTTTCACACATAGCCTCTCATTTAATTCTCACAACAATCTTCTAATATATCATATACATTTTCCAGGAGAAGTAAATAACAAAACTGAAATTTGAACCAAGTTCTTAATCTAAATTTGATGCTCTTTTCTGAACATCTCATCTACTTCCCACTTCCACGCTGTGGCTGAAGAACTGGTGAATGCACGGTCATCTGCTTCAAACCTACTGCTTCTCCTATGGTCCTAGTCTTGGTTGGTGGAAGCGCTTTCTACCCAGATGTCTTAGTTAGAGACCTAGGAATCAAACTAGACTATTTACTCCTTCTCTTTCCTACTTCTGCCCAATCATCAAGTCTTGTTGCTTTTTAGCTCCTACACATACAGTGTCTCAAAAAATTGCCTTTTCTCCACCCCATCACTACCTTTTCTGTTTTCTGTTTCACCACCATTTATTTGGATTATGAAAATAATTTTTTCTATATTTTCTCATGTTTCCTTAACTCCAACCTGGAACCTCAGTGAAGAACTTTAAGCAGGAGAGTAAAATAAGGATGTTCCCAGGGAAGCCATTGGCCTGAAGCCCGTCTGCTCCCCAGATTTCAGCCATTTTCTAGTCCTTTCATAGTGCTGCCATAGTCTCATGTCACTGAAAGTGACATAAAAAGTACACTGATTCCCACATTATTCCAAACAGGAGAATTCATATGCCATCCCATATCATGTGTCCTTTCCAACCTTTTAAATGTTGTAAGAGAAGTTTCAAACACACAGGGTCTGAAACATCCCTGCCAGAACACTGGGCCTGAGTATACTGGGTCCATGTAGGATGATCACTACAGCAGTAACTATTTTAGTCCATCCAAAGCAATAATATCTATGAAATCACGAGTAGGATGTGCCAGGTATATTTTCTCTTCATATGCAATAAAGTACATATATAACTATTAACATTTTTAAAAGTTTGCATATTACCTAAAATCATCTCTTTATACCTGTGGTAAACCTAGTATATCTTTGGAAACTTTTCAGTATGAAACAAATGACTCTCTATGATTTGACTTCTATTTTTCATTCTATAACTTCATCTGTAGGGTGATTGTAGGGTTGGCATATAAATTATCACCCAAACCAGGATGCTTTTGAGGAATGTTCACGTTCAACTGAGTTGGAAAACCAGGTATAAAATTGTACCATCTAGGAAAATCTTACCTTATTCATCTGCTCATTCCCTAATTTCCACTTTATATGGTCAAGCACTCTTAAGTATTTTCAGGTTTCTGTATATGGTTTCAATCTTCTAATTTTTTGTATGTACTGTTCGTTTAGCCTGAAAACCCTTTCTTACTGTTCTTCTGATACCTCACTACTAGCTCTGGTTTCTCCAGGAAGTGTTTCCAGATTTCAGACTGGACCAAATGACAGTTGCTGCCATTTCCTGAGAATTTGAAACTTATCTTTGTCTCTTTTTCACATTAAGGCGCTCTCTAGAGCAGGTACCATGTCTTGCTGATTTTGTTCCCTACAGCATATACATGGATGTTCAAAGCATATATAAGTGACATATTATGACTTACTATGACCAACCCAGTGTAGAGATCCATGCTGTTCTCCCTTGATAACACCAGGGTTAGCCCTAGCCTGACTGATGGTTCTGGCACTACCTAAAAGTACTGCTCTGGAAATAATCACTTGTCTCCCTTCTATTTTCTATATTTACCTTCACCTTTGATGCAGAAGCAGAATGTCATGGTGCTTAAGACAATGCTTAGGGGGAATACAGAAATGGTTTAGAGTTCCTATTCTGCACTTACTAGCTTTGTGGCCTTTGGCAAATTATTCAACTTTCCTGAACCTCGGTTTCCTTGTCTGTAAAATCTAGATGATAATAAAAGCTTCTTCATGAGAATGTTATGATGATTAAACACATCTAAAGGGATGACTGCTGTGCCTGGTATGCAGTATGTGCTTAATAAATGTTTCAGGAAAGAGCCATGGGTGGAAATGGTGAGATTACAAAGAAAGTAATATCTTTTTCTGCTGGTCTATTAAGGAACCTTGGATTTTAAAGGCCATTTGGCTTGATCAGTGTCCAGGCATAAAGTACCATCCACAGCACTCTGAAGAAGCATAGAATGAACACAGAGAATTAAGACTTTGCTTCTCTTTATGCCTAGCACATGTTTCCTGTTATGTAAAAATGAAGCATTTAAAAACTAATGTTTTTCTCCCACAGTAGGCACTGAGATCATCAGCTGCTTGGGTTCTGTTTGGAACTCTTGATGCCACGTCTGTGTACGTGAAAAAATAAGTCGTTAAGTCCCTGATGCCATCTCCTTAAGCATAAACAAACTGGTTAATTAATCGATCATTCAATAATCAATTAATTGGTTAACCAAAGAGTTATTGCATGCCTATTACATGACAGGTGCTTATCTATGTTGCCAATATGTATTAGACTTTGTAATATGTACCAGGGATAAAATGATGATAAAGTATCTGGTGTTAGGAGTTCAAGTGGGTCAGACAAAGCTTTAATTACATAAGCTCCATAATGTGTCAGTCAGATCCCTGACAAAGCTGTGCCTAGGTGCTAAGGGAGCATAGGGGAGTGGTATTTAACGTCCCATGGGGGAGGGGATGGCATTCCAGGAAAGGCTTCTGTTCTGTTTCATAAGATTTTTCTTCAATGCGATTACTTGACATGAATGATCTGATCATGCAGTGATGAACTGCACAGGGCAGGAGCAGGGACTTTTTCATTGCGTCCTCTTACCTTATAGTTTTAATGAGGTGATGAGGGCATTTGGCAATTCCTGCACAGGTCTTTAGGGATTTAGTCCTGTCTCTCTGCAACACCCCCCATCTCCTACACTTCAATCTTCAATGCTGGAAACAGAAAGAATTGGATACAGCAGGCAGGAAGGTAATTTCATTAGGTTATTTCTGCACTTTTAGAAAAAAAAAAAAAAAAACAGACGTAGGAATCAATGAAGTGGAATAAATCTGAGCCCTTAAGAGGCAACAGGAGGTAGAGAGTTAAGTTCTGATGACACCAAGGTTTCAGCATAGGTGACCCGATGATGGTGAATAATATTAAGAGTTAGGCAATCACAGAAAGAAGAGAAGAAAACTGCAACGGAAACTTTATCTTATTGTTTATAGGATATAATTTTTAACAAGAACTAATCTTTCTGACTGTAAATGGCAATTGCCTTCTGCCCAATGTTTTCACATTTTCTTCAGTTTCCAAACAAAATGAATACTGTTGAGCATGTCCTAGTACTACATAAACACACTTGGTATAGAGTAAATTCGAACAATTATTAGAGAGACAGGACACTTCCAGTCTGTGCACAGCTCCACTCAAGCTCTGTCAATTGTTAGCTAATGATTTCCAAGAATTCATCAGTCATTTTTTTATGTTTCCATGGACACATGTTTAAAAAATGACAGAGATTAAAACTGTGGTGGCTGCTAACCAATATTTGTCCTGTTATTGACCAGCTTGGTAGAATGTGCATCCTTAAAATGTTCTTTTAACAATCCCAGTATTGGTTATATAAAATAAACCTCGTCACATTGGTATACAGTGCAAAGATCATGTCTAATAAAACGCTTCCAGTTAAAATGTCTGAACTGTGGGTTCTTTCAAAACAATTATAAACAATACTATGCTCCCTCTGTGTCGTGTCAGAAATCATGGCAACCAACATGCTGCTGAACAGCTGTCCTGTGCTAACACAGAAATAAAAAAATATATACTCATAACTATTATACTGAAGTATCAGCATAAGCATTTAGATGATCACAAAGTTTGTATGAAAATGGATGGTTCTGATATATTTGAGAGCTTTATTTCTATGACATAGCCAAACATCTTTGTTGAAATCTTGTTTATATATTTCTTTGTTCTGGAAGCACGAAACTTTCACCTTTATTAGTACAAAATTAAATTGCAGGCCATTTCTCAATTTAATTTTATTGATTTCATCTTCAACAAATACTGAAAATTCGCTTTACGTTCAGCACTCTTATGTCTATGAGATATAACATGAACAATATGTCCCAAGTTCCTGATCTCATGGAGCTTTCATTTATTTTTGTGGGTAGGGATGATGAGATAGAAGATTTGTTGAAACAATGCATTTTTATATCACTAAAACTGAATAAGGAGTTAGAAAAGGGAGTGCCTAGGGGAATGAGAGCTATTTGAACTGTGGGTTCTTTTAAAACAATTATAAACGATACTATGCTAGTGAGTGTCAGGGAACATCTCTGCATTTATATTATTTGATGTAAAGTCTCAGCGATGACAGGAAGACAGTTAAACTAATACATGGGAGTAAGAGAACTCCAGGCAGAGCGAAGAACATGTGCAAAGACCTTGAGACATGATAGAAAATGATGTGTTCAAGGATCAGAAAGGTTGCCTGTGTGGCTAGAATATATTAAGTGAGAGACAGGGAGGAGGAGATGAGGTCAGCGGAAGATTAAACCTTGCCTAATGCCTTTATGATGGAAAGACAGTGGTGGGTGATGTGATTTAATGTAAGCATTGAGATCACTCCGGCTGCCTGCCATGTGGAGCACAGAATTCGAGAGACAAAAAGGAAACAGGAGAACAATTAGGAGATGATGCATTAGTTTTAGCAAGAGCTAATTGAAGCTTTAGACGTTGGAGATGGTGAGAAGTGGTACAGTTGGGTTGACAGTACTTGCTGAAGGACTAAATGAAGGATATAGTAAAAAGAGAAACTTTAAAGATGGCAATTTAGGGGGTTTAGTTTAAATAACTTCCTGAACGGTGGTGCCATTTACTGAGACGGGGACTATTGGGGAAAAGCAAGTTTGGGACATAAAAATTAAGAGCTCAGTTTAAAACATTAAGTTTGAGGTAGCTTTTTAGACATCCGAAGAGAGATGTCTCATAGGTAGTCATAAACGTATGTTTGCAGCTCATGGCAGGGTCAGGGATTGGACATGTAGATTTGGAAATCATGTATGTAGTGAAGTGGCAGTGGTGGTGGAGGGGTCAGTAGACTCACCATTCCGGTAGGATGAAAGGAGAGCTGGATCGGGGGGATCAGAGTAAGAGAGCTGGAAGGGTACATGGAATATTTAGAGGGTTGAATGAATTGAGAAGTTGTGCTTGTTATTGGTGAAAATGATGCTGAAGTTAGGAGCATGGGACTGAGGTACTAAAGTGGAAGGTGAAGGAAATAGTGGTTGGTCCTCTGGGGATTTTAAAATCACTTAAAATGACTGCAGGAATGTAAAGTGAATACTGGGTGAGGATCAAGGACAAAGTGCAGTGTGAGGACAGAAGAATGGGAGAGAAGTTCTGATTGAGGAGCCGAGGGATAGCCACCTGGAGGCAAATGGAATGAGTGGGGTCCACAGGTGAGGTAGGAAAGTGACCGGTGGACATATGGTGAGGCACATTCTCAGTTAGGGTGGGCAGTATAAACAGTGACACGGCAGTGCCAGAAAGCAAGGCTTTCCAGGATGGGAAGAGAGTGTCAGAAATGAAGTGCTCCCAAATGCAGAAAACTTCAAGTAAGTGACTATGGACTTAATGAAGCTTTACCTCACTAAGCTGTTGCTGACATGATCACTTACTCCCACCGCAAACAAGTTAAAGCTGAGGTGGCACAAATGTTGAAGGGAAAAGAATTTGAGTCACATGGCTTCTTGGTACCTCATTGACATGTTTGTGGAAATAATCATACATTTCCCATCTGCTTTTCAATTTCACTTCATGAATCTGGATCGTTTGTTTACAGATCCACTTTCTTTTTTCCCCACAGGCGGAGTTGAGCATAATTATACTGAACTTGAGTAGAAAACATGTGATTACGATTCTGACTTCAGCCATAAGACTGTTCATTTTGTTATCGTACACAACACTTTTAAGTAAGATTATGGGAATGAGAAATTACAGGGAACTTTCAGCAGTTGTGAAGCTCACAAAACCAGGCACAGTTTCCTTTGCTCGTGTCCAGATGGGAACCCTTTTGGTGAAAGTCCTCACCGGGATCACAGTGTGTCAGGTGCAATTAGGTCGACATGACATATTTCTAGCTGCCCTTGAGAGGAGACCTTCGTCTCCTCTCTGTAGATTTCCTTCTCCTTTTTTTGCATTCAGTTGATCATAACAGCTGCAATAAAACCCACTTCACCTTAATAAAAACAGATCAGAGCAGCTCATTCTCTACATTCCAACTGCACTTGCACAAGTGCTGATTATTGATCTGAAAACATGCTATGCTTTAACCTGGTCATGTTTAGCTTCATTTTCTCCATTCAAGTAACAGCCACCATTGCCTGCAATAGAATTGCCCTAGCAGAACGATATGATGGTCGTCAGGTTAGAAAATCTATCTTGGGTCAACAATTTATCATAATGAAAATTGCAGAGGCTCAAGAGTGTTCTCTGAACATTTAGCAACTCACGCTTTTCTCTCTGATATATCATATGCATCAGACTTGCTGACGCTCATTGATAAGTTCAATTTCTTCAGAATAGCTGATAATTATGCTATTGAACAATTGATTTTGCATAACCGCATAATTACATAACCAAAGCTGATTTGACTGCCATTGCTGAGAAAGGGAAAATGACAGCGGTTGCCACTGAATGTCATGTGCTCCTAAAGAACTGGTTAAGGGAGGCAAAGATCAAAAGCATCTAATTTTTTTCCAGATGAGCCATTTTGCCAGCTCCTTATGGTGAAGCGAGAAGTAAATATTTTGGAAGTGACAGCAAAATAATACCGAGGCTATGGCTGTGTTCACTTTTCTTCATGATTTCCATCCTCTTCAAACCACAAAGTTTACAGGTTGATAGGGTCATTTTGCCAAGAGCAAGAACCCCAGAGCTGTTTTGAGATGGAAACATCAAGCTGCGTGGTCTGCCTCTTATTTTACTGTGAACGATAAACCTTGTAATATTCCATTCTATTCAATAGGGGTTTATTGAGTGTCCACATGTCTCAAGCTTTCTGCTAGGGGCTGCAGTTTCGTGTGATTTGTATGCACCTTGTTTCCGTTTGTGTTTGAAAGTGCCATGGGGATGTTTCCTGGGGTAGGCATTTCATTGTCAGCTAGATTTCTGCTCAACTCCATGGCTGTCATGGTGTGTTATTGTGTCACCTACGCTCTCACACAAACCACAGACTGAAGGGAGTGAAATTTCT
The DNA here is from genome assembly GCF_000325575.1 of Pteropus alecto. NCBI lineage: Eukaryota > Metazoa > Chordata > Mammalia > Chiroptera > Pteropodidae > Pteropus > Pteropus alecto. Next base: position 23,570,227 of record NW_006441955.1, on the reverse strand, counting down.
GCTCAGTGGCATCTGTGACAAAAATCATCTACCTCCTCCAATGTTGTGTCATTAGTAAAATTAGTTAATTGTTAGGCATTTGTAAAGAAGGGTGGAATCTAGTGAGTTATTCACAGCTATAAGGGCTCTATTGTCTGAACTATGGTGGAATCTTATTAAAATATGAAAATCAGCAGCACGGGGTCTCAGGCAGGAGCAAATATGTACAATAATAACATGTCATCTCAAAACCATTTTCCCGATCATTATATATAAAGGGCTTGGTCATTATCTTAAATCTGAGTTGAAGCCAATTATAAGTAGAGAAACTTACTTTCATGCTTTCTCATAGTTTATTTTCACACCCTTTCTTCTAATCACTGCCTTTATCTATTCTCATATGTTGTTGGTTAATATCCCTCTCCACAGTGGAAGAGGCAGAGAGAGAGAGAGTTGTTAATTTAGAATCTAAGCTGCTGCCTCTTCACTCAGACAACTTGTCTTCTAGGTGGGCAATGTGTGTAACTCTTGTTTTACCTGAAATATCTGGGCAGTAATTGAGAAAGTCCTATATTCACAGGATAATTGCTTAATGTAAGGAAGAACAGAAGTTGTGGAAAGAGCAGGCACTTTGGGGCCAGAGAGATAATGATTTGAATCCTGGGTCTGACACCTGCTCTGTGACCTTGTCTTTTATGTAATCTCTCTTGGTTTTGTCATCTGCAAAATAGTGGCAGGATTACGTATTTTACAGAGCCATTGTAAAGGTATCTATCCTTACAAAAATGCCTTACTACACAACAAAGTCATTTTCTTTGCTTTCTGTTGATCAGGCTATACAGCTAGCCTAGCGCTCCTTCCCTGAAGCCAATTTTTACATGGACACATCTGCATATCTATAGACCAAAACACTATTTCTTTTCTCTTGGTTGTCACTTGTCCTGTCCACTAAATCCTGCTGCCACTCTTTGGTGGATAAAGCTTTGAGATTTCAAACTGTCAGCTCATTGGGCCACAGTTTGGATCTGTCAGTTTGGTTATGGGCCATGTAGTATGTAAATAATGACACCTCTTAAAATATTTTTAATCCTTCACTTTGATAGATGCTTTTGGGTTTCGCATTTGTCCTTTGCAGAAGGAAAAGGAAACCAATAGCTCCTAAGGGTGACAGGGTAATTACACATCAAGAGCTATGTCAGCACCAAGAACTATGCTAAGATGTCTTACTAAAGGACAGAGTTGTTCAAAATCCCAATCTTATTTCTGATGCTGCTAAGAGAGGGTGGCTACACTTTTAATTACACTTAAACACCGGATTGTCAGGGAAGTGAAATGCTTTTGCTGACTCAACCAGTTTCAGAGTTGCCCAGAAGTAGAGTCGGGAGAAAGCACCTTGGCCTCAGCATCTGGCTAAGCAAAGCCAGTTTGATTGGCATTTGGAGCTGAATTCACACATGATGTGCCCAGGAAGTCACACAGCTAGAGGAGATTTGGTTTATGGTGTCGGTTCTGTTTTCCGATTTCTTCTCTGCATAATCTGATTTTAGTGAAATGATTTTTAGCCTGCTCCACGGTTGTTGAGAAGTAGGTTGGCTATAAAACACCCCAGAACAAGAACCCATCCAGGTTGATTGGATGAAGCCGTATAATGTAATAATAGCTAACATTTATTGAGCACTTACTATGCACCAAACATTTCACATGCATAAATTCTCTCAACAACCCTGTGAGGTAGGCAGTCTTCGTTTCCCCATTTTACAGATGAGTAAACCGATGTACCAAATGATTAAACAACTTCTCCAAGGTTACGTAGAGGCTGACTTAAAATTGAACCTAGGCAGCCTAACTCCCAAATCTGTGCTCTTAGTCCCAATGTTGTGTTGCCTCGCTCAGACTCACACAGTGGAAGCCCAATAGACTCAGAGTCAGGCAATCTGGGCTTGAGTGCTTTCATGTATTTGCTGTGTGCCCACAGGCAAACCTGTTACATCTCTAATGTTTAGTTGTAAGGATTATAATACTGCTTTCCCAATCTCAGAAGAAAAATAACTATGATTTATTAAGAATCCACTATGTTCCACATGTTTTATAGACAGTTTAAATATTTTTTTAAGCACCCGAAAGTTAAGAACAATTATCCCCAGTTTGCGGTTAAAATTTTTAAATAACATGCCAAGACCTGTTGGATTCAAAGCTATCTGGATGCAAAATCTGTACTTTTTCTAGGGTGTGTAAATTTGAAGTGTAAACCTGAATACAAGACCCTGAAACTGAGAGGGCCACGCTAGTCTAATACACTCCCTATGTCCTGTTTGACCAGCCTGTCAGTTGTCCTGTCTCTCTGTCTTGGTGCTGTTGTTCCTTTTCCTTGCTTCTTCTTTTATACCATTTAATGATTGCTTACTACATGCCAGGAACCAAGCAATATGCTTTCTGTTCTTTAATTCTCAAAGTAACTCTATAAAGTAGGATTTTAGGGTCCTTTTCTAGGTTGTTCTTTTTTTGAATACAATAAGAAAGAAAGGCAGAAACAACAAGATCAAGAAGTAACATTTTATTGAACACTTACTATGTGCCAGGCAGCATCCTAAGCATTTTATGTAGGTATTACTATTTTTCTCTTTTCATAGATGAGAAAATGGAACAGGGAGATTCATAATAAGCCTAAGGCAGGCAGTCTGACTCCAGATCCAGTAGTCTCAGCCACATTTAATTTTATTCTTACGGTGCCTCTTCGAGATACATAATTTAATTCTCTTTTGCTGATGAGGAACCTGAAGCTCAGAGAAGTTGACTAGGACACGTGTCTATTATTTTTCAGAGTTGTAATTCAAAATGAATTTCTCTGACTTCTAAAAGCCATAATTTTTCTATGTGTACCATGTTGTTTCGCTTACTTGTCTTAGAGTCACTGAGGCCTGCAGTTTCCAGAATTTCAGCTTGAAAGGCACTCTGTGACACTTTGAAGTCACATTTAAGTAAATCCTCTGAATATAACCCTAAGAACCAGATGACGTTCCTTTGCCTTTGGCACTACCATCGGCTCTCTAATTCAGGAGGCAAAGGAAGCTGCTGGATAGAGCAGTCCAGTGGATGTCGGACTGAGATTAAGCAGAATGATGTAAGACCCCTACATTGGTACATATTATCCCCCAGACCATGGTTATGCCTTAAATGAGGCCTGATGAATGAATGAGAGATACTTTAACACTTCCCTAAATGTTCACCAATGAATGAATGAGAGATACTTTAACACTTCCCTAAACGGAGAGCTTTTCCTACAGCTTAGGGAGAGTTGCCTCATCCTATGATGTTGCAAACAAAATACCTTTCTAAATTGGTTATGTACTCAAAAACATAGAGGCAATGATTTTATTTAGCTCACAGATCTGTTGGTAATTTGGACAAGGCTCAGCCTGGTGTTCTTCTGGTCTGAGTAAGGCTCACATACTTTAGTTGGCCTCTTTAAATGTCTGGGGCCTCAGCTGGGAGAGCTGGAGCCACTGGCTAGCAGTTTTAGCACGAGGGCAAGTCATAAGGATAAGTCCTTTGAGCCTGTCTTCCAGGGAGCCACCAGATAAGTGAAAATAAATAATTACAAATCTTTGCAAGTGAGGTCCCTCTGCTCTCTCCAAAATGGAGCATGAGGACTGTTATTTTCAGGGCTACTGCTGAGCTGAGAAGCAGAGGATGGAACCGGAATCAGATAAGATGCCCCAAAGTCCTGTGTTCTGACTGAGAATCAGCCATTTTTCTTTAATAAGTGCTATCCAGATTGCTGCAAGCCTTTGGTTAATTTCCAGAGTTCTGAAAAAAATTCATTCTGAAAGTTTTTGCCAGTTTTTCATTGCTTTCATGGAGCGGGGCTTGGAATTTGCATTTCTTGACTCTGACATTTTTGGCAATGTCATTTTTCTAATCAATTTTTCTCTTGCTAAAAAGTTGTAGTTTCCTGATTCTTCCCATGCCTCATAATTTTCTATTAGAGCTTAGACATTGTGAATTTTATAATATTTAGTGCTGGATTTTGCTGTATCTCTCAGGGTTTGTTCTGGGATATAGTTAAATTCGTTGGGATAAGTTTGATTCTTTCAAGGCTTACTTTTAAGCTTTGTGAAGGTAGATTCCGAGCAGTCTTGAATCAGGGGCTATTTTGGCTCCCATACTAATGCAGTACTCTTCTGAGGACTCAATCCAATACCCTTTCTATTAGGTGGAGTTTCCACCTTGGCTGACTGGAATATTGACTCCCTTCATCCCTGCATGAGCTCCAGGGATTATTCCATCTACACCCTTCCAATCAATGACTCTTCTCCGGATTTGAAAATTTTTTTCTCATGCGTGTGCAGATTAGGCAACGATTTGAAGAGACCCTTCTGCAGATCTCTAGAGTTGAGTCTTTGTGCACCTCTTTCATTTTGCATATTCTGCCCCACAGATTTTTGCCATTTGCCACCTCCGAATTATGAAAAATGTTTCATCAGCTTGGAAAAACGACTGAGATGTTTGGCTTCTCTCTCCCTTTCCTGTGCTGAGGCCTGGAAACTCATTCTAATCAGTAAACTAGGAAGATTGAAGGATTCAATTTGTTCTTTTTAAAAATTTCAGGCAGCAGTATTCTGTGCTGCCCATTGTCCAATGACTGAAAAGCAACGTTCCAAGTGTTTTGTCTAGTTTTCCAGTTGTTTACAGTATAATTGTTAATCCAGTCCCTGATACTCTATCATGGCCAGAAGCTAAAGTGTTTATAACAGTTTAATTAGCATAAATGTAAACAGCTCTTTGTCTTACCGGTCCTTCAGTCACTTTTGGTCCTTTGGTGATTTTTTCTTATATCTCATGCTTTCTTTCTGCTTGGATTTATTTTTATTTGGCAGAAGTATATTCTGGCAGAAGAAAGTCTTGAGTGGTATGCCTTCTGAATCTTTGTATGTCCAGAAGTATATTCCTTCATTTATTGGCTTGGCAAACAAATTTGTTCAAAATAGACATAGCTTAAAGACATTGCTCAATTGTTTTCCAAAATCCAGTGTTTCATATAAGATTTCTAAAACCGATTTGTTGATAGTCTATTTTTATCTCTTTAGAAGCACTTAGAATTTTCTGTTTTTCTTAGAATTCCAAAATATGTATCTTACATGAAGCAAAACTCAATTGCTTTGATGGGAGGAAGATACAGGAAGATATTTTAAAAGTACAGTATTATGAAAAGAAAAAAGCAGTGAAAAATAGGTTTCCCCTAAAGATCTTTGAGCCACACATAGGCTCTTTCTGATGTCTCACGTCTGCCTTTGTCCCCAATATTCCTGCCTATGGCGTCCGTAATACTTTGAACTTCCTCATTCAGTTTGTTAATGGCTCTTGCCTACTTTTTTTAAAATTAAGTATAATTGGTATACAATATTCTAATAGTTATATTAGTTTAAGGTGTATGATATTGTGATTCAACATTTTTATACCTTATAATCTGATCACCCCACTACTTCTAGTAATCATCTGTCACCATACAAACTTATCCCACTATTATTGACTATATTCTTGCCTACTTTTCTGGGGTATTCTGTGTTCTGTGAACCATGCCTGTATTACTTGTTTAGTCAACAGTAATTTTTGTTGTACATAGAAACATAATCTGAAAGTTTTATTTTCCTTATAAAAAATTGTATCTCAAAGAATTATCTGCTATAATATATAAGTTTTTAGAGTTCAATATACAAATGTTCTCCAATTAGATATATCACCTTTGCAGCTACATCTTAAAGAAAAATGGTTAAGATGGAAACCCAAGTTCCAATATGGGATGACATATACTTACTAGTAAATGTTATTGCCTGTGAAAATTAATTTGATGTTTAAATAAGCACAAAAGAATGATATTAGAGGTGATAATATGTTAAAGGGAGCATTGCAATGCTCATTTTCATTTTGTGAATTGTTCTCAGATTACATAATGTCATTAAAATTGAAGCCAGTCTATGGAAGGCACTGCTGATGACTAACAACAGTTGAAACAGCTTTGCCTTTGTGTGTCTGTTTAACCTAGTATGCCTGCAGTTACACAGCATAGAAATGGTTATTTCCTTCTCTAACATTTAGCAGAAAAGAGGAAAAAAAAAAGATAGGATATAATCTGGTATAGACGCTTTTTGTAAGAATATGGTTTCTGAAATGCAAGTTTCAATATCATTTTATTGTAGCATATTCTGACAGACATTTGATAGACACATGGAAGATGAGAAGAGAGTAAGGTACCTCCTCTTGAGATTTTAACACTGTATACAATCAAGCACTCATTTAAACACTTTGATCAACAATATTTTTTGGTATTTCTCTCTATGACTATAGTATGAACTATTTTCAGTGCTAAGTATGTATCTTTATGGCTGAAATTAATTTACCAGGATTTTGTTTCCTTAGGAGCTCTAGACAACTGCAGAGTTCAACTGTATACTATAGAAGGGGAAAAGTGCTAAAGTGGTTGGAAAAATAAAATAAAAGAAGAAAATGTGCAAAAATACACATTTAGGAGTTAACCTTAGAAAACAGTGTAAAATTGTCTCTAAATTTCTGGTGTCAATTTTGGTGTCTTCTTTAAGCTCTTCTAACAGGTATGTGGACTCTCTGACGGGGTATTTTGGGTGAACCCAGGAATAGCAGGTTGATGTCACCAGAATGCTGGTGGATGGAGCTCCCATTGGAACAAAGAAGCTGAGGCCTGGGTTTCCTCAATGCATCATTGTTCTGGGCTCTAATATTCTTGTGCTTCAAAATGAGGATGGCAGAAAGTAACAATGGCAGGAAGTTAGTTTAAACAGCCACTTCCCATGTTGAAATACTTTAAAAGGAGCTCTTTTGAAAAGAAATGCTTAAAAACTTTTTTTAAAAAAGAGTAAAATAGAAACAGGACATACTGAAGGTGCAGAGAGAAAAATTTCCAAGATTTAGACAGAAAAACAAGAATGTTATCCAATGTAGAAAGTCTACTTGGGAATAAAAATCTAAAAAATATCTTCAAGAAACTACTGAGATATACTTGGGCAAGGCAGGAATCCTGTGCAACATGGATTCCTTGCAACAAATGCCTGGTTACAGCCAGTGTGAACTCCTATCACAGAAGAAACTGCATGTGGTGGAGTTGGAGAGGCCATAGGATCTTGGATCAAATCCAAATTGCTATGGCGATTAATCGAGTTGGTGAAGAAACTTTGAATAAGCCAGATTCAAGGGAGCTTTAATTTTTCAAAAAGGGAGAAAAGCAAAATTTAAAATTTCCATCTTGAGAGAAAGAATTTAGGATAGCAGAAATGATAAATCCCACAAATGCCAGCTGGTTACATTCAAATGGCCACTTTTGTACATTGCTGGTGACAATTGTAAAGTAGTATGATTCTCTTGAAAGCAATATGGCACCACACAGCAAGAGCTGTAGAAATAGTCATAGCCCCTAACCCAGGAATCTCACCCTGGGGAATGTGTCCTAAGGAAAAATTCCACAGAAGCGAATCATCTATATGCAAGAAAATGTTCATTATAACACCTTTATAATAACAACTACAAAAATGTCTCTGAGAAACAATTATATGTATATAACAGTTGTGAAATTGTTTAGTAAATTATGGAACATTAAGTCCACAGGATATTATTCAGCCATTAAAATTATAATTATGAAGACCCTTGAATAACAAGAAAAATGTTTATACTATGATATTAAGGGGAAAAATGGAATTAAAATACTATGTACATTAGGATTACAACTGTTTAAAACTATGTAAGTGGAAAAGAAAATATGCAGAATTTAATAAGATTATTTTAGTTTGGTGGACTTGTGAATGATTTATTTTCTTTTTCAAAATTGCTTTTAATAAATGATAAATATATTTTAATAAAGTTTGGTGGAAACAGAACTGGTCAAGGGGTAAAGAAATAGCAAATGATAGAGTAAAACTGACAAAGAGGATATATAAGGCGATGCTATTTCATGCCTGTGGAAATGTTGTTGCTTTAATTTAGCAGAGGAAAATCACTGTAAGTATGTGTACTATAAATTACTTTTTATAATAAAAATGGTTATATGGGTGATGTGAGTCCAATGAAACTGTTCTAAGCCTTGGCATTAAGGGTACAGTTTTCTTTCCATGACCATCAGTTACAGAGATGGATTGGAAGTAGAACTAACAAAACCACTAGCTTGTCAGAAACAGATTTGCTGGCTCCTGATTCTCTGTCCCCAGTAACTACCATCACTGTCCAATTCCATCAAAACTTACTCCCATGTGTGTAACTATATATGATTGAATATGTAATATATTTATATCTGTGTGTCTGTCTCTGTGTATATTTATTTTTTTTAAATTATGAATTATTTTTATATTCAGAAAAAGGTACAAAACCTGTACATGTTGTTTACTAAATAATTATGAAGTGAACATTTGTATAATTACCATCTAACTCGGAAACTGGAATGTTGCTGGTACCTTAGAGCAGCGGTCCCCAACCTTTTTGGCGCCAGGGACCAGTGCTCCTATGGGAATCTAATGCCTGATGATCTGAGGTGGAGCTGAGGCGGTGATGCTGGAGCTGGGGAGCGGCTGCAAATACAGATGAAACTTTGCTCACTTGCCCACTGCTCACCTTCTGCTGTGCGGCCCAGTTCTTAATAGGCCATAGATCAGTACTGGTCCACAGCCTGGGGGTTGGGAATCCTCCCTTAAAGGTTCCCAATCATGTCCCCTTCTCTCATCCAGAAGTGATAGCCAAGGGCAGGATGCACAATCCTGATTTTCTGGAATAATCATTTCCTGGTTTTGCTTGTTTTATTTCTATAGGTCCCAGGTATACAGATTGTATTAACCATAATTCTTGGTTCACGGCACACTGTTGTAATTGGTCTACAATAGACTGTTATTTTCATTTAATAATAATATAATAAAAATTATGAATTCATCACCTAACCTAAGAACTAAGACATTACCATTAATTTATAGCTTCCTAAGTGTTCAACTATTTAATTCCATTGTCTTCTTCTTAGAGGTAGCCAGGATCCCAAATTGCATATAATCTTTTTTTGTTCTTTTTAGAAATAGTTTTAATATCTGCATATGTATCTTTAGACAATATATTTAATTTTGTCTGGTTTTGAGTTTACATAGATGGAATTATACTGCATATATTCTTCAATTACTTGATTCTTTCACTAAAATTATGTTTGTAAGATTCATCTCTGTACATGCATTTATCTCTAGTTTGTTTATTTTACTTCTAAGTAGCATTTGATTGTATAAATATACCATGATTTACTTATTCAATTTAATGTTGATAGATGCTTGTGTTTCTGGTTTTTAAAATTTATGAAGAGTGCTGCTATGGACAATTTTGAACACTTCTCTGGATGCACACATATAGGAATTTCTCTAGATTTATTCTAGAGTTATTTTTTTTTCAGGATGTTGATATCAATATTCAACCAAAGTTGAGGTCAAACATAAATGCCATCCTAATAGAATCAATTCTATTTTACAAGAATAAAATATAAAATTTTGCATAAAAATGTGGTTATGATAATTTCAATATTAAAATTTTTAGTGATCACATTTTAAACATTTGAAATGGTACAATAATTTCTCAGTGCTGGTGATCACATCAATTCTGTTGATGACACTATAGCCACCATATTGCATTTTTACACTAGACACTTTGAATTAGGATCAGGTGAAAAGCTGCATATCAGAGCCAGTATACAGGCTCTCTGATGGGAATGTTGGCACAAGTTATTATTATGAATTCCTTTATTTCTAATGACAAAAGGCTTCTATAAAGACATAATTTCATTTCAACTTATGAACTTAAAAATTTGGTCTATGGTAATGAATGAAATTTTATTGAAACTTTGGGAATTACTTGAAGAAGATATGTTTGACCATTTTTTGAAGTAGATTTAAGGCTGATATCCTCACATATGTTTTTTATTCTTAATATTTTTGTCTTTAATTTTTCCTATACTCATCAAATTGAAGAAATATTATGTTTTAAACCTTGAGTGGAGAAATAAGCCAATGTAGCAATGTAATTAGCAAGGTTTTTAAAAAGGTCACATGGAAATTTCCATCTGCATCTCAGCTTTCACTGCATGCACAATTTCAGATTCTTATTTTGACTAGAATGATTAGAGAATTTTTTTCATCAGGTGTCAAGTAAGAAATACATTTTCAAGGCACGTGACTTTGAATGCTTCTTTAGCAGCTTATGGCAAATAAATTATTTAATTGTGCTCTAGCACATCCTGCTTTATTGATATTGTTCTCTGCAATGTATAGTATTAAAGTTTTTGTTGTTGTTTCTTTTATTAACATGTAGTAGCTGCTTTCTGATTTTTAAAAAACATTTTGTGTAAGTACAATACAAAAGTATGCCAAAATCTCTCGTGTGTCATGTAGGTTTACTGGTGGAAGAAGAAAAATGGAAATGGTCCAATATTATTATGTTTATGACCAGTAATTTTGGATTAATGTTGAGGATTGAACACATCACTGGAAAGTGTGAACAAAATGTCATATGTGCATGATTTCTAAACCACTCATAGCCATATGGTTTCATCATTAATGACAATTACATTACACTTATGTTCATTGATGTTTTCCTGGAGTTAAGCAATATGATTAGCAAAATTCATGCAATGGTCATATATAGACATTATATCCCAACAACTACAAGAAACACATTCTATTCAAACACATGCAAAATTTGAATATTTTCTGGTTAGTAAAACAAATCTCAACAAATATTTAAGGATTGGAATCATATAGACACATCTTCTACCACAATGCTATTAACCTAGGTATGGATAATTTTAAAATTATATATTTAAAAAATTTAAATAGATATTTGTAAAGTAAATCCAATTATAAAATCACATTGAAAATTAGAACTGACAAAAATGAACAAATATTGAGGAATTTGACAAGAAAACACAGAGGAAGTATATAACCTTATTACATAAAAATGTTGACCTTAGAAAGGTTATAAAACAACAACAAAAAAATCAATAAGCTAGTCATCCAAATTAGAATTAGGAAACAACAGTACAATAAGCTCAAAGAACCATAAATAAATAAATAGGAATTAATGAATACAATTAAAATGTATAATGTAGATAATTTAAAAAGACAAACTGTTCTTTGAAAAGGCTAACATAATTGACTAATCTGTGGGTAAGATAGAAGCAAAAAAAATATGATGCAAACTACATTAAGAATGTGAAAATATAGAAGCTGCAGACATTAAAGATAATAAAATATTAATTTATAGGTAGTTTCATGAAAATAAATTAGAAAATACAGATGAAATAGCTTGTATTCTTTTAAAATATAAAGTACAGTATAAAAATATAAACACGATAGATTGTGTTCTATAATAGGTTATATTCACCATTCCAACTCAAAAAGAAATGAAAAAACTTATAGAGCTATAAACATTAAAGAAATTTTATTAGTAGTCTAAAATTTTCCCACATTGCAAACTCAAGGACCAGACGGTTTCACTAGCAAATTTTGCAAAGCATTCAAGGAAAAGGTTTTTCCAAACCTCAGCAAATGATTCTAGAGGTATGAAAAAGAAAGAGAGTTCCCAAACTCACTTTATGAAACTAGCTTAATCTTGATCCTATAAATTGAAAAGGATTATTCAAGAAAGGAAAAAGATCACTTTTAAACATAGATGAAAAAACTCAACAAAATATTAAATTGAATCTAGCAATGTATAAGAGGGATAATAACATATTATGGCCATTGGGTTTAATCCAAGAATTCAAGATTGATTTAATATTAGACACATTAATTAATGTAATTTTCACATCAACAGATGAAAGAGAAATATGTGAGTATCTCCATAAATGCAGAAAAACTGTTTGACAAACCTTATTTAACATCTATTTATGATTAAAACTCTAAGCAAACTAGAGAAATTTCTTAACTCATAAAGGTATTTATGACAATTTTTATGAAGCTGCCTTTAAAGTAAAATGTTGAAAGCTTTGCCTTGAATCACTAAAAGACAACAGGTTGCCATTTTCCCTTTTAGTATTTGTTGGAGATCCCAGCCAGCACAATAAGGCAGGAAAAATAAATTAAAGGATTATAAAGAAACTTGGCTGTCTTTCTTTCGATAATGATAATGAGTATTATTAAAATCCATATTATTTTACATTGAGTTTATCAGGTTTTATCAGTTAAGACTCATCATTATTTTCTACTAAGAAAAAAATGATGTCATATGTGCATGATTTCTAAACTTTGACTCTGCCTTATCAATAGCACCGTGTACTGCTTGAATTGTTCTTTACTTGTATAGAATGATTTGCCAGTTTCTCCAGTCTTTCCAGAGTTTAGGGAAGTTCTGCCTTCCATTTTATTGCTTGATGTTTCGTAGATAATTATTTTGCACTCTTTGCAGTAACAACCTACAAAACAACTTTATCTATTTACAGACATTTTCTTTCTTTCTCTTTCTGTGGAGCACTTGGCTATTGTTTCGCAAGTAAATATGATATCTTGATTATTCCTCTCATAATGAATATTTACTACATTAATATCTAGTTTGCGCTCTGTGGCTCTGTTCCTGTGCCTTTTTGTGTACTAAATAACTTTTCTTTCTAAAACTTAATAACAGCATAACTGTTTTAAAGACATTTTAATTAACAGTTATACTCATCAGATGTAGAACTAACTCTATACACAATGCCATTGAAATGATGGTAATAGATATGACCAAGTTCATTCATTCACAGATAATGATGACTACTACCTAAAAAATAGCGATTATAAATTAGATTTTAAGATTCATTTTAATTTCAGAGATGTTAAATGTGTAAAAAGATACACTTTTTAATTGCTTAAATATAAAACAGTTTAGCAGATGTGCAAGATACAAGATCAATAGAAGAGAGACTGCATTTCTTTACCAGCAATAGACAGAATTCCGGTTAGTTGAGTTGGAGTTGCTGAGTTTTTGTCTTCCTTAGAGCAACATAAGATGGAGGAAAGTGCAATATAAGAAAACTTTACCTTGTCTCCCTGCTCCTTTTCCACTCTAGGTGCTTTCCCGCCCCCTTTCTATGCCAACTACCTTCTGTTTCTCCAGGAGTTTCTCATATTGCTTTTGTAATATTTTAGCACTATGAATCTTTCTATGGTTTTTATAGGCCTCTCTAGGAATTGGTCTTGCAACATGAAATCACATCTAGGTAAGTTTTCCATTTAATAAAAGGATTCAGTTTAGACTTTTCTAAACCTCTTTGAAACTCTCATATTTAACTTTTGTGTATTTTTTTCTTTTAAGAAACAAAGATATGAAAAGGAGTGTAAGCCATTATGTTTTTATAGAACAAGAAAAAAAAAAAGCACCATATGATCCCTTTCTCTGTTTTACCATTTGTAATCCTTATATGTATATATCCAAAATGAATAGTTTTTACCTAACACTCTCATTTAGAATCGTTAATTTAAATGAGCACAGTTAGTTATTGGAGCTAACTCTCAACGATCTGATAAAAGCTTTTGAATGTATTAAGTAATTAGAGTGATGGATCTTGCATGTATTTTCTTTAGTTATGTCAATTCTTTGTGACATCTCAAATCAAAAGAAAATCTGAGCAGAAAAAGACAGCCTTTTCTTTAACTACCTTTATACTCAATCCTTTCAAAAAACTTCCAAAACTTGATTGGCCAATTTTATCTTGAACTAAATTAACTCTAATAATAGTTATTTTATGATTGGCAAATCTTTTGACTTCTATTTTTGGTAGCTGACCATTTTCTAAACTCTGGCACAACCAAAAGATTACCTACCTAATGAGACAGGTGAGAAAACTGTTTTCAGATATGAGGTTGCTTATCTTTTCACTTCCTCTCCAATTATTTCTGCAGCCCTTGTAGTTATTCTTCCTGGGTGATGTCTTTGACTTCATCAGGTAATGTGCCCTTTTTTTGTTAATCACACAATATGGCTTTCTTATCGACCGTCCCTATGCTGTGCTCTTTACTTTTCCATCATGTCCATTGTGTTGTGAGTAAATGAGCAAAATAAGATACATCTATTGTACTGCTTTGGAAGAAAGTGATTGTCAAAATAATACCATCTTTCTCCATACATCTCTTCCCCAAGTGACAGAGCTGACTGCTTTATTGACAGGAACAAATGTGCACTTTTTGGCTTGTTGCAAAGCCAATATAGCTAGAGAAAAAGAAGTGTCATTTTTTTTCCCCCCCATCAGGAATCAAATTATAAAGTCTTACTACAAAATTTATATTACTGATATATGAAAGACAATAACATCTGAACACTTTGATAAAGTTTTTGGATGGATACAACTATGTTAAATATGTTAAGTCTATTTTTCTATAGAAAAGTTATTTGGACTAATACACTATAAACCACCCTCTCAGGTCAATTTTACAGATATTTCCTTTAGTCTATTTTCTGAGCAGGCTTAATGTGGAGGAAAACTGACAGAGGAAGAATTTTGTCCTGGATCTTCATTTTACCCTGTAACCTTTGGCAATTCATTTTCCCTATATGTTTGCCTAGGAAGGTAGCATAATTTTTAAGAGGTATTTAACATTTGCTGCTTCATAAATACATTTAAGTTTCTTTCACTATTTATAGCAGTATTCCCTCTATAAAAATGTTGAGTAGAAGTTTAAGACTGTGGGCTCTGGACTCAGTTAATAGCTATAATTTCATGCAAGTTACTTAACCTCTCTGAGTCTCAGTTTCCTCATCTGTAAAGTGGGAATAATAAATGTACTTGCCTCATAGGGATTAAATGAGAAAATGTATACAATCATATAGTACAAAGACAGGACAAGAGTAAATGCTCAACAAATGTTAGCTATTATTGTTAACTAATATCAGGGCAAAGGAGCAGAAGAAGTGGATGTATAGAAAAAAATGGTTATGATATAGGGGATACAACTTGATCTATATCACATTTGATATCATGAACCATGTTATAAAAAGGCTTTTATTGTTCTTATCAAAAACATAGTCCGTTCTAAACTACAGAAGATTCCTAAAAGAACACAGAGCTGAAATGAGTTAGACAAAATTACAAAGCTAACCCATTGGCTGTAAAAATTATTTTTCAGCTTTAGAAAGAAATAAAAGCTAACATAATAAATGGAAGTAAAATAAAATCACCTTGAAAGTAATGATTAACTGATGAATAAATGATTAGAAATCTCTTTAAAAGTGAAACATGACCTAGATCAAAGCTTTTGGCTAATATCTGAGTACTTAAGAAATACTAGATGTCTTATAAAAGATCTTTCAACCCTATACTGAAATCCCAAAGCAAACAAACACACAAACAAACCAAACCAATCAGATACTCAACTGTATACAATGAGTGAGTTAAAATCTCTTACCATTTCCTTATCTATCTTCATCAGTATAACCTCCTAAGGTAACATAACCTACCGTATCAGAATAGGTGAACTCAGGACCCAAATGTGACAAATCCAGAAGGGTCAAGCAATAAAGCAAAGGTATTCACTTTATCACCAGGAGCATCGCAGACTGGAGGTTAACAATCGTGTAACCTCTGACTGATCTACCTTCCATTTGATGAAAAAGCCCCACAAATTTAATGTGATAAAAGATGAATCAGAGTTCTTGAAAAAATCATTAAGTCTTAAGTGTTAATTTCCTTAGTGGAATTTTTACCCTATCACCTTGTTATATATGAATCATGACATTAAAGTGAGAAAGCAGTGCTCGGAGACATTGAAGGCTCATCTTTATGTTTCCCAGCTTTGATAAGGTCCTTAAACTTCTGGTGAAATCTACCAATTTGTAAGAGACTGTCTAGAAGGTCTAAAAAAGGGAAGGGGAAGGTTGGGGGAGGCTACCTGAACAAATGAAAAATGATGACATACTTAACGGGGATCTCACTGACTTTTAGAAATACTTTGAACAACAGCCATGGCCACTGGGGTGCTGTAATGACATGCCCCATTATAAAATGTAACACTAAGTAAACGTAGGAGTGAAAATTTAACAATTGAACATTTAATGGCTGCAATTATGGCAAAAGAATAATGAACCTATTAGACAGGAGAACTGGCAATTACTCTACAGCTTATTGGAATACAGCTGTGAAAAAGTAATACAGCAGAATACTTAAGAATGGTTATTAAAAGAGGATAATGCATTCTGTTTACTCTGACAGAAGCAATTTTTCTTTTGAAATGAAATGGGGTTTTTTTGGCTATCAGACATATGAACTCAGATATGATGAATCCTACTGTTTAAAGGTAATGCATTTTCGGATATGCTTCTCTAGCTGTAAATGATGCCTCCACTAAGACTATAAGGATGAGATTTTTTTTTTTTTTTTTGTAGAAGAAATGGAAGAAGATGTCAAAATGGACTTAAAAACACTAAATAAATCACCTGTAGAAAAGTGGACTAAATTTTAAATGATCTAAATAGCTGTAATAAATGAAACAGCTACAAGTTCAAAGATGAGGATTGTCAAGAAATAGTGTTCATAACAATTACATGATCTATGAAATCATCATTTTGGTGTCCAGGAATGATGGATGTATCCTATTAAATTTTCAAATGTGTACACTTCTAAGTACAATTTTATGGCCCTCTCCATTTCCAGATATACCTTTCCAAATGTAGTTATCTGAACCCTGGGAGTCAGCCAAACACCAGGATAGCTGAAAACAATGATCTAGACAAAGGGTCAGTCAGGCACTGAAGCGGGGTCGAAGTGTAAGAAAAGTGTGCTACCTAAGTGCATTTGACAGAATGGAGAAAGGACTTGGCCCCTCAAGACCTAGATACCTGCCCAGGAACTGGTTCTGGAGATGAAGATACACTCTTGCAACAAGGTGTCATTTCTGGCCATTTTCAAGATAGATTAATAGAATATAAAATTGAAGTCTAAACTTTACAAAATGCTGGAAATTTAGAGATCCTTGGGAAAGTCCTCTGGTTCATCCCTCTGCCCGCTGGCAGGACCATACTCAAGCTATTTAAAACAGAGGGACTCCTCCATTTTGTCTTTCACGGAGGAAGATTCGGTGTTTATGATAATCAGAACAATTGCCTCCCGCCCCTTGTGTAGTGAAAGTCTGCTAGGAACTCCAGCTTGGGTCACTTTTCTTCTTCCTTTTCCTATAATTTTATAGGGCAATGTTAAAGGATGGTGACCAGGACTTGAAACTCAACTTCCCAGCAAAACTGTGGTGAACAGATGTCCCACCCATCCCAGGCTACATTTTGCAACAATCCTGTCACATGCCTGGAGCTTCAAACCAGCTGTGCTCAGTATGCCTTAGATAATAAGCTTATGTGGCAACAGTGTATTCTGCCTGGTCTAGGACCGTTTTGATGTCTGACACATGTAAAGAGAACAAAGTAAATTATCTTTTGACCTGGAAGGAAGTTGCTTAAGGCAGGGAATGAATGAGAGGCTATAAAACAACAAAATATTGTTTTAGTTTTAGGGTCACACATCTGTTTTGAGGATCTAATGGAATCTGTAGACAATCAACCCAGAAAAATGCATATACATACTAGTTTTGTATGAAATTTCAGGGCTAGAAACATAGTAGGAAGTTTGTATTCCTATATTTAGATTTACATACAAAAAGCGGCCAGTCTCAAATTTTCCAGCCCTTTATCCAGATAAAGCTTGAACAACTGCCAGGTCTCAAACATTTGATTTAATGAGGCTAATGACAGTGGTGGAATTAAATCCATGTAATTAAAAAAAAAAAAAGATTATAGCTAAATGGTTTTACTACCTTCCTACCAAGTCAGATTCTAACTGGTTTGGATTTCACCCTCTCTTTCTTCCTATGTTTACTCTGGTAGAGGAGCAATGAAGAACAAATATCTAGTGTATAGACAAAGAAAGAGTATTTTAGATGACTAGCTCCTGAATAATAAAAGTTGGCTATTAGTCTTGAGATAAGAAAGAGATGAAAGATTAGAGGCTGGTTTTGTTCATGTTTTTCCACCAATCCTGGCTTCACCTCTGAACCAAACTTCTCCCTATTCAAGTTCAAGATGATGGGAAGGAATGAGAACTCCTTCCGTCAGAGTGGCCAATAAAAATGTGGAGTTTCCACAGTGTATTCCATCATCTCAATGGCCTTGACCTAATTTTAATAGCCATCCTATTCCTCCTACACACCTTAGCCCTTCATTTCAGTTTCTCCTTGGACCTTGGGTCCAGTCTCAAAATCGAAATGCTTACCTATCTATTTTCTGACTTGGTTTGTTTTTAAATTTTGTTCCCTCAAAGCAGTTGTTAGTATTTCCTTGAATAAACTCCCCTTTTCACTTTTGTAGCTGCCTAACCAATCTCCACTGCCCAGATCTGAAACCCAGCGAGAGGGTCTGAGAGTGGTACCGATGTTTTGCTTTCTGAAGCACTGCGCACTGCCCTCCCTGGTTAAAGGCAACAAAAGAAAGCGAAAGATGGTAATTTATTAAGGTGGGTAAGAGGAAGAGAGGGAGGCCAGGGTACTTGGTCGACATATACATGAAAGTCCTCATCTTTAAACTTCTGGTGTGTCTTATCTGATCACACAAACAAGTTAGAGAGAGGTTAGTAACACAGGTTAGAAAGAGGGCATTCTTTCAACAATTTTAGGCTTGTGCACCATTTCAGATTAGGATGCTTGTTGTGCAGTGAAACAATTCTTTAAGAAGATCATAATCATTTTAGGAATAGTGCAATTATATTGCTTTGTGTGTGTGTGTGTGTTAAATGTGTCAATGTGTTAAAAACATTTAATATATATATCCTGATTTATCATTATTTTTATGTATTTGGAGCCTCAAAAATTTTTTTAAACAGAAATATTCCAGACCTCTATCCATTTCTGAAATAAACTTCTATCTATTTTTTGAGAAGCTCTAGGGAACCAAAGGTGAGGAGAAGGAAGGAGAAAGAAAAATTGGAAAAAAAAAAAAAAGAGGAGTCTATCTTTCCTCATGATCCCTTTGCTGTGCCCTCTAATTTCTCCTCACAAAAATTAAAATGCTCCTTTCCCTTTTGCTCTCTGTTGCTTGATTGTGTGCTGATGAATATAAGCCAATTAAAATATGTAGAAGACATGTGTGGCTTCCATGGGAATGTCCTAAAGGGTTTTATCAGATGCTAAACTACGAAGTGCCAAAATTCCCTGATTCTGTGACTTTACATAGTAGGGTCTCCATAAACATTTGTTATATTCCATTCAAGTGAGCAAGTTTTAAGAGTGGTATATTTTCAGACTCCTCCTCACCAAATGCTTGTAGCAAATCAATGAATAGCTCCACCTACATGTATCCCCATGAATCATTTGGGTAGTGCATAGGCTTCTATTCACTTGTAACTTATCTGGTCAACCCTGTGCATTTTATGTACAAAAGAAATGTTTGACTATTTGAAAGTACTGAATTTCTAACCCAGCTCTATCTTTAAACAGCTGTATGATCTTGAATACGTCACTTGACCCTTCTGAGCTCTGTTTCCTTCTCTGAAAACAAGGGCATTAAATTGTGACATGCATGAGAGTTTTCCAGATCTAAATATTTGTGATGCTGTGATTTTAATTATTTTTCAATATGATGCCATTTATGCTACCTAACACAAAAACTCAATCTCACATATTTTATTGTCTGAGGACGGTGTATCAACATTCCTAAAGTAAATTAATATTTTTATCCATACATGGAACTGTGGAGCCCTTGTATATCTGAATACGTTGGCAGCTTATTTTCACTTGGCATGTAATACAGAGGTAATAGAAACTTGGGCTGAGGGACCATTGAAGAAATAAGGCTTATCATTATTAAAGAACTTATGCAAATTTCTCAAAAGAATGCAGTTCCTTCCCAGGTTGTCATGATGAGATTTTTAAAAGTCTGATGCCAGCCGTAGCCTGCCTCTGGAGATTATGATTACATGTTTAGACACATTTTATCATATCACAGTGGGAGCTGGTTGAAAGCAACAACCAACCTTGTTTCTTGCACTAGCATTTCCAAGCATGCAGTAATGGTACAAGCTGCTTTTTTTAGGAAGTTTATTTTGCTGATTAGAAAATACAGAAGTAAAGCTAAAGTTTGGCAAACAAGGAACTCAGAAAAATGATTAATAAGAGAGAAGAAATTGTGTGGCAACAACGTATCTTTATGAATGTGTACTCCCTGTAGCTAATATCTGAGGCAAATATTTTGGATTTGGAATTGGCTCATAAATGCAGCTGTCAACAGAATGATAGTAGCATAATTCTTAGAGACTATATATTGCTTAAAGAATAAACATAGCTCTTTCTTAATAAGTGGGCAAGCTTTATTGATTATTGAAAGAAATATTTAAACAACAGCAAGGAAAACTTTTCGGAAGAGATCCTTCCAGTTTATGCCCTCTAGGGAAACTATGTTTTACAGAAAAGAGCACAGAAACTTGTTTTATTGGTATACAGCATCATCTTTTCAATATTTTCTTTGCTAGTATTCAGTGTTCATGGTGAAGAAAGTAGCTGTTTACATCCAATGTAAACTTTTCTTGGCTTCCTTCATCTTTAGAAGACTTTAAGACAATAACCGATTTCTTTTACAAATACAATATAAAAATTCCTGCACTAGGGAATAGCTCTACCCTCTAAAATCTAACAAATTGATGCAAGGCCTTTGTTTTTTTCTCATTTATTCTCCCGCTAGCATATCTCTGCATATATCACTGCTGATGTATTAATAACATTTAATGATAATTATGTTAGCAACATTAATAAAGTATTTTAATTCTCTTTTCCAATTAAACCAATTCCCTTGTGCTAAAAAGACATCATTAGTAATTCCATGTTAACTCACAAAAATTTCCAATTATTTTAATATTAAATTTTCAGAGTTTCACAGAGATGTGGTAAATTTTTGTGATTGTATGGCATTCTTGTGATCAGTCATAAGGAAGAACATAGTAAGCTCCTGAGGTGTTAGAAGAGGCTGAGAATTTCAACAAGATCCTTCTTCAGTAAAATACAAGTGGGATTGATATAGTACTTTTTCCCTTAGTTTCTTTTATAATATTCTACTAAATCCTGTTCATCTTTTACTGTTTTCCTATGTCTTAATATACAGCATATTCTTTAGTATTTATCAAGATACTGCTCACTAAATAAAGACCTTCGTCTCATTGGGTTAATACCATTGATATTTATTTCTCATTCATGGCACAGTCCAATGTGGGTCATGTGGTTACCATGCATGGCTCAAATGCAAGCTATGACTTGGGGACCAGGATACTTCCATCTTGCAACTCAGGAATCTCTAACTCCTTTGCTTCCAACCTCTTGGCTGGAAAAGAGAGAGAGTATGTGTAGAGAAGGCACATCCACTCTTACCTACTTCAGATTAGGTGG
>NW_006441955.1:23523576-23548758 GCF_000325575.1 Pteropus alecto | reverse complement strand
CTAGATATATGAGGACAGAAATACAGGAAATACAGTGAAGTACATGGATATTTGCTGAGTATCAACACTATCAGCTGTATCTTAAGAAAAATTAGAATTTTTCTATTGGGAAAGGGGAAAATAAAATTCAAGGGGTAGCTAAACAAGACCAAAAAATCGTCCTTTTTCTTCTGGAGAGCTTTATGGATTAATGAATTCTAGATATTCAATAATATCAGTAATTACAACATTAGCAGTGCTGAGTGTTTCCACTTTGGAAAGCACTTTTACAAAACTGTATCCTCAGAAAATTTTACAGTTTATGGCATGTAATAGTTGCTCAATAAATATTTGTTGCATCCATGAATGCATTTTGATTCAATTCAAGCCTTTAATAACCTTGCATCCCATTACTGCTTGGCTGATAGGCCAATGGTAATAATATAACTTTGGCTGCAGACTACTTTGCAACATTTTATAAAGATTATTGCGCAAGAAATGAGTAGTTGCCCTCTTTCTTCTTTGGCTCTGCCTGGCCAGCTGCCATACAGGGAACTGCTCTGGATCTGTTCTCTAGAGAGAAGAAAAAGATTCAATTGTAGCCTCATTTCTCCTCTTCTTTTCTTCTTAAATAGCTTTCCTGGTATTGATTAGGATAAATTCTAATGGCTATTACAGATAAATCTTAATCTCTTTTACGTATCCTATCACTGAAGTTTATTCCTTACACATTGCATCCAGCACAGGTGTTCCTGGTCAGGCAGGCTCTTTAGCCAGTTGTGTTACAATGACTAAGTCTCCTTCCATTTTAAGGCCGCACTGCCTTCTACTCATGTCTCCCAGGTTACACTGTAGTATCATCTACATTGGAGTCAGTCGGAAAGAGAAGGTATCATAGACAGTCTTACCTGGGAGGTTTTTATGGTAGGGTTTTCATAGGCCTAGAAGTTGTAAACATCATTTCTACTTATATTCCAATGGCTGAAATTCAGTTATATGGCCATATTCAGCTGCAAGGGAGATTGGGAAATGTTTTCCAGATCACTCTAGACGAAGAAAAATAGACAGTCTCTGTCACAGTCATCAACATAGATTAAATAGACATGATATTCCCAGAAAACATAAGATACTTGTGTTAACAGGACTTTAAAATTTTACTCACACTATACACACATATATATTTAATCCATTAGCTATTCACTGTTTTCACAAGCTGCCACCCACTGGGAAATGGGAAAAGAAAAGAAACTAGATTTTAGTTCAGTTGAGTGATACAGTGTCATAGAAGCTATCTTATCTGATCTCCTCATTATCAATATTTCCATTGGTTACTTGAAAAAGCTTAGTATGGCAGGACATCGTAAAAATAGGTTCATAAATGCATTAAGGATTTTAACTTTAAAAAAAGTAACTTAAAACATAAATATACATTGTTTTGCCTAGCTTTTCATATAAATGCAGACAGATCTTCATTTGTGTATGGATGCATTGGTTAAGTGCATTTTATCTTTCTTGCATAAACTGCATCCACTATGTGTTTTCTATAATTGTCACTTTCAATTTTCTTAAAAAGGAGCTAATTTCCAACTCCCTGTCTTTTACAGTTGTTTCTCCCACATCTAATCTGAAAGTCACTTTTTAAAATGACTTAACTTTACTAAGATTTTCCAAGACATTCATATTCATTTTTTTCTTTTATGGTGAAACCCGGCCACTGTGACTGTCACCAGGGTGATGCAGTTATATATAATTAATGTATATTTCTATTCTCCTTTCATTTTAACTATTGTATATTATTCCATATTTTGAATCTGTCACAATTTATCCATTCTACTGTTGATGAGAGTGGTTTTTCTCTAGGTTTTGCTACTATGGACATTCATATATAATATGTAAATAAATGGAGAACTGTACCATGATCATGGAAAAGAAAACTCAATATTATATAGTTGCTTGTTTTTCACAGAAGAAAATTAGAGAAAATTTCCTACAAGATATTTTTTAAAATTATGCTGAGTGAAATAAGTCAGACAGAGAAAAATAAATACCATATGATTTCATTTACATGCAAATCTAAGGAACAAAAAGAACAAACTAATCAAAAACAGACTTACAAACATACAGGACAATCTGGTGACATCCAGAGGAGAGGAGGGTTGGGGGGACTGGGAGAAAGGGGTGAAAGGTTAAAGAAGTACAAATTAGTAGTTCAGAAATGGTCACTGGGATAGGGAGCATGGCATAGAGAATGCAGTCAGCAGTAATGTAATGGCTAGGTATAGGGCCAGAGGAGAGAAAGAATAATCAGGGAGATTGTTTCATAAACTATATAAATGTCTAACCAATGTACTGTATACTTGAAACTAATAATAAAATAATAATCTTTTAAAATTATAAAACTATAGCAATTATCACCTTTGCATTTGCTCAGGCATAGATAAATGAATAAATACAACAACAAAAGCTTAGAAATAAACCCATTTAATATGGAAACATGATATATGAGGAAACCAGCATTACAGAATAGTGTGGCAATGACAGATTATTTAATAAAAGGCACTGAGACAATTGGTTCTTCACTAAACAAAAAATAAAACCGGACTCTTACCTCATCCAGGCACAAAAAATCAATTCCGGATAGTTTAAATACTTATATGTGAAAGAAAAATCATAAAACTTTTAAAACAATATAGGAGAATTCCTTTATGACTTTGGAATAGTAAGGATTTCTTAAACAAGATATAAAAGCTCAATGTATAAAATAAAACGCAACACATTTTACTACATGGGAATTTTTTCTACTCCTGTTTACTAAAAGACACAATGACGGGAGGCATGAGAATTCAAAAGCTGGCAAAAAGATGCTTTTACTATATTTATCCAATAATGGATTAGTATTGCAAGTAAACAGTAGAAAAATATCAAGTGTTAGTGATCATGTGGAACAATGAGAACTCTCACATACATCTAGGAGGATTGTAAATTGGCACAGCCTCTTTGGAAAACTGTTTGGTATTACATAGTGAATTTGAATATTTCCATTACCTATGACCTAGTATTTCCACTCCTAGGTGTAGCCGAAGGAAATTTTGTATATGTGTATAAGCATTTAAGGCTCTAAATTCGCCTCTAAGTAATGCATTAGTTGCATACCACAAGTTTTGGTGAATACTGTTTTAAAAATTATTCAGTTATAAATATTTCTGAATTTCTATTGGGATTTTTGTCACCAAGAGTTGTTTTGAAGTATGATTTAAAATTTTCAAACTTAGGGTTTTTTAGGTTTTTTTTTTGTTATTAATTTCTAATTATATGCATTGTGATTATAAAATAAATGACGATAGTACAAATTGTTTGAAACTTACTAAGGCTCTCTTTATAGCCTAGCACATCATTGATTTTCATAAATATTCCATGTGTACTAGAGAAAATGTGTATTCTGGGGGTACAATGTTCTTACTAGTCCTAAATAATTCATTGCACTATTTAAATTTCATCTATCTTTATTCACATTTGACTACTTATTCTATCAATTAAGAAAATTATGCGTAAGTACCTCATTATAATAGTAGATTGTTAATATTCAGTTTTAATTTAATTTAATAGATTTTCAAATAAACTGTTAAGTAAGCAGATGGATATATGAGTTTGGATTTCAGAGAAGAGGTCCAATGTGGAAATGCCTGTCTAGGAATTCTTGCATGTAGATGATTTTTTCAGGCCAAGAGATTGGATGAGATCACATGAAGAATGAAAACAAGAAAGAAGCATAGAAAACTGATCCATAGAACACCCTAGTATTTATGGGCTAGGAGGATGGAGAGGAAAAGACAAAAGTGAGAAAACAGGAAAAAAAAAAAAAAAAGAAGAAACTAGTGAAGTAGGAGATAAAACCAGAGAGAGTAATATTCTAAAAGCTAAGTGAAGAAAGATTTTCAAAGAATAGAGGCTGGTCAACTGTGTGAAATGTTGCTGAATGGTCAAGTAAGGGGAGGACGAGGAATTAAACAACAAACCCAAAAGCTCTTGTAGTCATATATCTCAACTGATGAGAGCATAAGTCTATGTCTGAGAGGTACCACTCACACGGCTATGTATTATTAGTTGCCAGCATTCAGGATGCTGGGGTCCTGTCTTTTCTATCAAGGAGCCAAGGGAAGGGGAGTCTGATCAGAGCACTCAGGCTCTTCCTCTCTGCTAACCTTGCTGACCATCTATTTTTACTCTGATGGGGCTGCCCACCGTGGTTTGTGCAACCTCCAGCAGGTGTCTGTAAAGAGACTGGGGCAAGAGTCCTTGAGCCCTCAGAGTTCTGATTCATAATCCAAAGCCCTTCTATTACCTCCCAGGATAGAATTTATAGCGGGGGACTCTCATAGCCAACCACCTGCTCCCTTCCTGTGATGGTCTCCTGTCCACACTTCCTTGCAGCTAGAAGGAACTGGGCTGTTTTCTTTGCCTATATTGTTTTCTATTACTCCTTTTCCAGCCTCAATGGCAAAAAGAGGTATTCTTTACAGTGGTGGAGAACCACATGTAAAATATGAGCTAAAATATTTGAGAAGATTTTTGTTTGAACTGTAAGAAAGATGAGTTCTCTATATCGCTCTTCTTTCCCACACATGCTCACACACACACACAAACTGACAGTTGACTCTAGCTTGGAGGAAGATGGTTGCAATAAACAGGACTTTAAGGGGAGATTAAAATGTAACCATTGAATTAAGTCACTATCTAATCAGTAGCTTTGGGAATATCCAGCATAAAAAGTCCTCAGTTCTTACCATCCACATAAATAACTAAAGATAATTCAACCAACATAAGATGGGGGAGGGGAAGTACTTTCCTTAGAAGTGGGTAAGAGAGGCCCCTGCCATGTGTCCTGCACAGCTCTGGCCCTTCTTCTGTCCATGTCCCTCCTTACTGGAGTAGGAGTGCCACTGGCAAACGAACAGGCCCGCCAGGAAGGGAATCTCACCCCACCCTGACTTTTATGCCACATTCTGGGTACTCATAAGCCATGGTTCAAAATCCATTACTAAGGCTTATGCAGAATTCTGTCCTCCCAAGAGTGGATCATACCTCAAATGAATATTTTTCTAGACCTCAGATTTGGCCAGTGGGTGGTGGTGTGGGAGTATGATGGAGCATGTCAAGTGGACAGAAGTGTTCAGATATATTTTAACATCCCTCAGTGTGGGAATAGTGGGCAGTGGGCTACCTGCAAATTTTCCCCAAACCACCATAGTTCAGCATGGAACTTGGAAGATACTAAGAACTCTTAAATTCAAAACTGATCTTCCAGGTTATCATGAAGGTATATTTGTCAAGACAGGAAGATAGGATAGTTTTTATTTATTTTTTTGTTAGATTTATTTATAAATTGCAAATATTTAAACATTTTCTATGTCTTACTCTGGATCCTACGGATGTTAGGAATGGAGTGCTGGGAGTGGAAGGACCCTATTAAGGCTGCTCTATGTGTCTAAAATAATGTCATAAAACAATGTATGTGTATGTAAAATAAAAGTCATAAAAATAAATGCTTTAGGTGTCTCTATTAATAAGGCACAGCATCTTGTTGCATTTCTTTCCAACATAGGGCCCTAGCAACAACCTAACTGCCATATCTGTGAGGTGGTCCTGTCAATCAGTCTGACTTTTTCACTCCTCTCCAGTCCCATTCCAAATAAAAAGCCACTTTCCTCCCCAGGCTGTGTGCCTTACCACGCTCCTGTATTTCTACTGTGTTGCTTCCTTCTGCTCTGCACCTAGTAAAATCCTACTTGTCTTTCCAGGCCTAACACAAAGCCCAACCATGGTGATTTCTGATTATCTGTTTATGTTTCTGTTTCTCTCAGTAGCATTTGAGCCCTGAGGTCAGGGAGCGTATCTGATTTATCTTTGTTTCTCCAAGCCTCCTCCAGAATACTACACATGCAGGCATTCACTGAACGTTTTTAGGATAAATGATTAAATTCTTTGATTCCTATAACATATGTATCTAACATGATGGGTTTACTCCTGGAAGATATACTGCATATATCAGCAGGAGGGCTGTTTCCCCTCTGTAGAATCTGTCTTACCAACTGATTTAAAATTCTAAAAAGGATACTATAGTTATCTTTCTATGAATCTTTCAGAATAAGTAGCATAGTTTTAAGATCATAGTTGGTTTCTAATAATACCTTGTTAAGTTGATTAGAAAAGAAAGGAGGTGAAGAAAATGATTTAGGATGAAAAAGGAGACAGATACTTCTTAAATAGTCATAAAGAATGTCCTGTGTCCATAGATGTATTTTGGTAATGGGGAAGAAAAAGAAAAATTAAAGATTAGAAATTACCTCAAGATCTTGCAGAGAGAATTCTATTTTTATCCACCCCCCCGCCCCCCACCATTACTGTTCTTATTTTTAGGATTCAAAGTGATCTTTGAGGTGATCTCCACTGTCACTACACCCTTCCTTCTTAGTACAGGCTGTCATACTGCTTGACAGTTGCATATTTCTATCTAGTTTATACAACTTGCAAATACCTTCCTAAGCATTATTTTGTCTAGAAAAAATAAGGCTGACAGTTTTGACTCTGTATCATCCCCTAGACCAATAATAGAGCTTTTAAAAAACCCTCCTACTAATTCACATTAGTCTTTGGAATAATTTTATCTGAACATTAGCGCAGCAGTAAATTAATTTCATTATGACTTTAATTAAGTTTTGAAAAACCATAATCACAGATAATACAGTTGAGATGGCTAAAAAGACTCCATTTTAAGCCAAAAGCTACACTATGATTAGGCAATAGATCAGGACAACACCTTTTCTCACAATTCAAGTCAAATAAAAATGAAGAATAGAGTGGGGCGGCTGCTGAGACAAGGAAATGCTCTGCAGCCAAGCCCCTATCAAATTAGTGGGGAGGGCCAGAGATTGAGCATGAAGCAAGCCGAAATATATGTAGTGAAAAGCAGGCCTGGTAGCAAGAGCAAGCAAATGGATTTGCATGCATTTTTAAGTTAGAGAGGACTGGTGCAAATTCCACTTACTAAAACCTTGGGCAACTTAACTTCTCTGAGCCTTGGTTTCTTCACGTTTTATTAAATGATAAAGTGAAACTTGGACAAATGGACAATATTTTGAGGCAGCCGTAGATCTCAATAGGTTACAGCAAATAGGCTCTATCTTGAATGAAATTTAATAAGGAAATATCAAGTTCTACATCTATGATGGAAAAAAAAATAACATCACCAAACACAAATGCAGTAGTAATTACACACAGAGAGAACTTGTAAAAGAAGAAAGATACACCAACTTTTAACTGCCAAGCACAAAAACCTTAGAGAAAAATGTCATGAAAACAGTCTTGAAGGACAAATTTCAATTCCCAGGAAAAGATTTTTAGCAACATACAGATTAAACATTCTTATTACTCCAGAGGCTTTAACGGGTAGAAATGTTAAAGAAGACTTTAATTCATTGGAAGACATGTCTAACCACCAGAATGAACAAGAATGAAGTAGGCTGTTTCTGGGACAGTGACCTTCCCATGGCTGAAGGCAGGATAGCATAATGGGTAAGCACACATTCTGGAGACAAATTGCCTGGATTGAAATCCCAGCTCTGTTCCTTACAAGCTATATTATTTTGTGCATCAGTGTAAGACGGAGATAAAAGCAATGCCTGCCTCACGTGGTTGTGAGAATTAAATAATTAACAAATATAAATAAAACACATTAGTGCTCTGTAAGTTTTAGACATTGTTAGTGGTAATATTTTTGGAGGGGATGTTATAGAAGGAATTCATGCTTTAGATGAGTTTGGTTAGATAATCAGTAATGGATCTGCTTCCTCTGAGATCCCATGATCCTATGTTTCTATATTCCCTGCCTTTAAAGTAATAAAATTGCCAATCACTTGAGCACTGGCTGAGGCATTTTTGAAAAACAAAATGACAACAACAAAAACCTACATTTCTCTGAAAAAAAATGTTTTTGACCATCCTCTTTTGGATGGTAATGAATAGCTTGTTTGAACAATTATTCGTATAATTATTTTATGACTCCCAAAGGAAAATGGCTCCCCACAAACTAACACTTGGGCATCTAGGAACAGCAAGGAGAGAGGTAGCAAGAAGAGAAAGATTGGAATCAAAATTAAATTCATTTCAGAAGAGACCTGTCTATAAAACTACTTTACAGTGTGACGTATACAAAACGAAGAATGATCACTTTTGATCATGGTGAGTACATCCCTTTGCTTTGTCAGGGGACAAGACAGCGCTAATGGGTGACCCCACCTTTAGGTAATGCAATAATTCCCTATGCAAATAGCTTTCTCACTGTTCCCACTATTTATGTTTTCCCTGTCTCCAATCCATTTGTGGATTACTGCCTGAGTGTTTATTCTAAAATACCAATTCACCCCTACCTAACACTTCTCAAGGGCTTACAGTACAACAAGTAAATTCTTTGTCTAATGACTCATCATCGTCAACTATGGTGAAGTCCTGACACCTTATATTTGTTTTCCAAGTGAGCCTGGGGGCCATACGTGATATTTGTTAAAATGTAGCTCCCTGGGCTCCACCCATACACACCAAATCAGTCTCTGCAGCTGCAGCTAGAACCAGAGGTTAAGATACCGAACCCAACTATTCCATCTACATTTAGTCTGGCTGCCATGGTGGGGGCGGGGGGTGTCTTTTTCATTGCAATTTACATGGAATGATGTTCAACCCCAGCCCTCACATCTACCTCTCTATCAACAGCAGCAGCAAGCACTTAAAGCTCCAATTGAGGCCAATAACCAAAGATAGCTTAGCCCTTTTCTCCAGCACTGTGTCTTCCAGCTGAACTGGACATATACTTTATGGCAGCAAACCTGAAATTGCACTCTTGACAGATTAATTCCACAACAAAAATCAATCATGGCACTTGTTGCCTGCATACGTAATATTTTGAGTTTCCTGTCTAGCACCACCGAGAAGCAGACCTCCTTGACCTTGACTACATTAAACAAATGCTCTGATACATTAATGTAATCAGCTGATCACTGCATGAGCCTTCATCCAGGGCTGCATAATGGTGATCAGCATCGAGCTCTTGTTTCCTGTGGCGCCTCCTAACTCCAACCAAATTGCCATCTTTACTAGCAGAAAGAATGTCTTTTCTAGCTGAAAATAGTTAAAGCGACATTCTGAGGTCTTATTTTCTGACTGGACACTTTATGTAATATGTCAGCTGATTGCCTGCTAGATTTTCCCTGAGCAAATATCTGCCAGCCACAGGGGGGAAAAAAAAGAGCTCACACTGGAAACCTCAGTTTGACCACAGATAAAATTCTCTCTTGTCAGAAAACACCCTTGTTCATAATGAGGGCCTAAGAGGCTAAATAGAAAAAGAAATGAGAACAGGTGGGTGGCTGAGCGTATCACATGTATAATGAGCAAACTGCACAGGCGGGAGCCATGGGGCCATGAGGCGGATGAAGTGGAGAGAATGACGACTTCTTTTTAAGATTCGAGAAGTAGAGGAACTTGATTATACCTGACAGCGAGACCTGCATTTGAGGCAGAAGAACCTTCTGGAAATGGACTATGGACTCTTCCTCTGGATTGCTCACCACGCTCACTACAGTACGGTTAACAAAGCTTCTAAGTAGCCTAGAGTGAACTTCACAGGAAGTATTTTCCCAGAAACAAGAACCACGCTTGCTGATTTTCCCCTGTTGGTTATTTACAGATAAAACAATTGATATTTGGGCTGCTCAGGAAGGGGAGCTGATGTGGTTACCACGCCAGCAACCGAGGCTTATACAGAAGTCTTGTGTTTCATGTCTAACCGGAAGCTCCCCTCTCTCCTGCATGAGTATTTCGATTAGACAAAGATGGCTAGGGGACACATCTGGACTTAGAGACTTGCATGCCAAATAAAGATGTCTCATTTTCAAAGCTCTTAATTTACCATTTTATAAAATGATCTTATGGCAAAAGGAAAAGTGCTAATTAATCATTTCATTATCTGACTGAAATAACAAAGCACAAAGTACCGGTGAAAAAAATCAGCATTGGAAAACATCTGTCCCACTCTAATGCTGAGAACTTCACAGCCTAGCTCAACATCTGCAGATGGAAGTTTTTAAAAATTAAAATAGAGGAATCTTCAAATAGTATGTTGTAGAAATACCCTTAGGGAATAAACTTCAGGTAAAGTTTGCTCTTCAAACCTGTACATAGAATATACTGTTCTCAGAATAATAGTGCATCCTCTGTACAAAGGAAATCGTGTTTAAGTTGGCAGTGATTTAATGAATACAAGGAAATTATACTGAAATTTAAAGTGTATTATATCTCTCATGCTCAAGGCTTTCCAAAGTGTCTTACTAACAAGCAATTAAAATGCCAAGGCCAGGGATGGTAGGCAATGGAGAAATATGTGCTCTCATCCCAGTCATCTACAAATTGTCTAGAATACTTCCTTTGTTGCTGGCGGACTGCTGATTGCTGATGTCATTGCTGTCCCTGCAGTTGTTTGAAGAGGCAATGAGATCTGCATTCTCTCCAGTTAGTGGAATTTAAGAGAGAACCCCATTTGTTGCCTCTTTCTTTGTTACTGTAGTACGAGGGTCCCCAACACCCAGGGCTGTGGACCATTACTGTGGCCGATTAGGAACCAGGACTCACAGAAGGAGGTGAGCTGTGGGCGAGTGAGTGAAGCTTCATCTGTATTTGCAGCCATTCCCTGGCGCTAGCTAGCATCACCGCCTCAGCTCCACTTCAGATCGTCAGGCATTAGATTCTCATAGGAGCATTGGTCCTTGGTGATAAAAGGGTTGAGGACCGCTGCTATAGTAAACCAGTATGCACATAGGGTCATACACGTATCCTAAAAAAGAGCTGCCCAAAGACAGACCACTCAAAAACAAGTAAGGAAATAAAAGCACTCATTTTTATTATGCTTATTGTAAAATTAATAGATGATTATGGTTAAAATACAGATAATCATAAAGAAGAAATAAAAACAATTTATAATTTCACCCTAGGGAGAGTTAATTTGTACAATGCCTGGTGCATAGTAGGCACTTCAGAAAAATTTGTTAAATATTTCTTTCCAGTCTTTTTATATGCAAATATATACATCATTTAAATAGAATTGGATATTAGTGTATCTACTTTTCTGAAACCTGATCGTGAAAAAGTTAACGCTGGGTTGTAGTTTTCCAAGTCATTAAATATTCTAACAGTTAACATGACTGCTTAGCATTACATTTTGGAACACATTTGGAATAAAAATTAGACAGCATTTAATAACATAGTCTCAATTTTTCATCTAGCTACTAATTTTTTGAACATTTACTATGTGCAAGGCTATTCTAGACACGTGGGCTTCATCAGAGAACAGTCAGAATTCTTGCTTTCAAAGAACTTAAATTGTAGTTGGGGGAGATGGATCACGAATTAAGCATAATGACTAAATGTTTGAAGATGATAAGCACTATGGAGGAGAATAAAGCTAGATAAATGGAACAGAGTCTATCAAAGAATTAGAGAAAGAGTTAGAGTAGTAATTTAAAGAATGAAATTTAAATAAAGTCTTGAAGGAGGAGGGGGTTTAGTCACATAAATATTTTGGGGAAAGTGTTTCAGGCAAAGGAAACATCCAATGCAAAGGACCTAAAGTTGGAATATAATTGGAACGGCAGCTGGAGCATCTACAGGAGGAGAGTAGTAAGACATGGTCAGAGAAACAAAGAGAAAAGATCATGAGTTTTGACTTTTTTCTCTGAAGGAAATTGGGAATCTCTAGAGTGTTTTAAGTAAAGGAGTGACACAATTTTCACAAGATCTGCCTGAGTGCTAGGTCAAGAATAGAATGTATGGGGCCAAGGTGGGAGAGACTAGTTAGGAGGCTACTACGGTGAAGCAAGCAACAGTGACGATGGTTCAAACCAGGGCAGGTTTGAAGGTGGGAAGAGTTCAATTGTAGATGAATTTTGAAGGTAGCACCAACAGCATATACTGGTGGATAGGATGTAGTGTGTAAGAGAAGTGTGAAAAGTGATTCAAGATGTTTAGGCTGAACAACTGGAAGGGTAGAGTTGCCTGGTATTAAGATGGGAAGACTGGGTGAAGCAGATTTCAGGAGGCAGAGATCAGGATTTAGTTAGGGGACATGTTAAATCCGAGGTGCCTATTGGACTTCCAAGTGGAGATGTTGAGAGTACAGTTGGATTTAAAAGCTTGGGATTCAGGGAGAGGCCAGTAAATATCAGTCTGGGCTGGAGATAGGCTTTTGGAAGTCATGGACATAGAGATAGCATTAAAGTCAAGGGACTGTATGAGATCATTTATGTATAAGTGTCGGGGGAAAAATCTAAAGTGCTGTGGCATTCCAACATTACTATGTTCACTAAGAGACGATGAAGAACTAGTAAAAGACACTGACAGGAGCAAACAGTGAGCTGGGAGAAAAACTAAGTGTATAGGGTTCTAGAAACTAGGTAAAGAAAGTATAGTAAGAAAGGAGGTGTGATTAACTATATCAACTGCTGCTGACAGTCACTAGTCAAGATAGTGCCTAGAAAAAGTCGCCCTCTCTGGGTAGATGTGCTCCTGCAAACCTGCAGGTCAGCAAGGGCAGTGTGGTCTAGACTTCACCACCATCCCCTGTCCGCTTTTCCTGGTGTCTTGTGGCTGGCACAACCTGCACAACGGCACATGGTAACCCTCACTGCTGATCAGGTAAGATAAGGACCAAGAATTGATCACTGAATACAGCAACATGAATGCCATGAATGACCTTGACATGAGGAGTTTTGGAGGAGTGGTCACAAAAACACAGATGTTAGGGGTTTATGAGAGAATGAGAGCAGGGGAGTTGGAGACAGTGAATACAGACAGTTCTCTGGAGGACATTTGTTGCAAAGAGGAGCAGGGAAGTCAGGCAGTAGCGGGTAGGGGTTATGAGGTCAAGAGAAATGGAAGAAATAGCAGTATATTTTTGTGTGCTCATGGCAGCAGTGCACAAGATCATCCTCTCTTGCCTCCACCACTGCAGTGGCTTTCTCGCTGTTTTCTTACATACACTCTGGCATTCTATAGTCTTTACTCCAAATATTCCCCGAGTGTGATCCTCTTAAATCATAAACCAAATAATGACATGCTATCGTCCCATCACACTTAACATAAAATCCAAAGTCCTTACCATCATCACCTGTACAATCCTGCCTGGCTAACTCTCCTCCCTTATTTCCTACCACTCATTCCTTTAAATATGTAGCTCCAGCCACATTAGCCTCTTTGTGCTTCTTCCAATGCACCAAGAATTCTCCCAGCTCAGGGCTTTGCACTTGCTGTTCCTTGTATCTGGAATTCTCTTTCCCGTATTTTTACATTACGTCTGCACCTCACTCAGATCTCTACCCAAACATCAGTTTCTCAGTCCTTGAGTGACCAACTTATGGTCTCCCTGTCACTCTCTATTTCTTTACTATGCTTTTTTTTCTTTTTTTTTCCCCCATAGCATTAATCTATATGTGACTTTATTTAATTCCTTATTACTATCTATCTCTGCTCCAAAATGCAAGTTCCATAAAGATAGGAACTTTATCTCATTTTATTCACATTCACCACTAGCTGCTACAATCATGTCTGGCACATACCAGGTACTCAGTAAGTATATTTTAAATAAATGAATAATTGAAGGACTACAACTGACACTATGAACACTTAACTGTTTTTTAACATTTTGGCAATTAAGGTCATGGATTTGAGTTTTTGCCTTTACAGACAAGTAGAGAGGAGCCCCAGTGTGTACCCTTCTTTTCAGCACATGCATGTGCCCTAAAGATATCCTATATAAAGCCAAAAGGACTTCTGGTTCAAAGTAATCACATGTTTAGGAATTTAACTTAAAGGGAAAACTTTGGTAAAAAATAAAATCAAAAGGCTTGGATTCAAGTCTCTGATCTGCTATGTGTCAGTGCTTTGTGACTTTCTGTAAATCACTATATCTCTCCGTGACTTAGGTCCCTCATTTTAAATAACAAAACCTCATGTACTTCCATCACCTCATTGCTTGAGGGCCACATGAAGAATAGTGGTAAACAAATGCACATAAATATTTTCTCTGGATGAAAAGAAAGTGTTTGAAGCTAATTTATGGGGGTGAGGAGAGAACACAGAGTTCTGCTACAGCATATGCACCATCTGGCTCTTTAAAATGTGTCCCTCAGGAAGAAAAATGAGACTGTTGTGGAGACCGCAGAAAAGAATCATTTCAAAAGTGATATTTTCCAACTCTAATAAGTCTGTGATCAAACAATCAGTTTCTGGGGTAAAGGTCACTACTTTCCACCAAACGACCTGGAAACATGTACCAAATATTTAATGTCAAGAGTGTGCAAGTATAAGCAGTTTCCGCTTGTGAAGAATAGAAAATAAAATTGTAGAGTTTAAGAGACCAGACGCCCCCATCTAGCTGGGAACTGAAAGAGAAACATGGCTCCAGAGCTCCCAGGTGCACCACCTGGCAAATGCCAGCTCGCCAGTCCTTGGAGTGACCCGAAGTGGTGTTTTAAATACAGCATTTGTGTGTGTGCACTGCAAGAACAGAGGACTAGCCTGAAAGAAAGTGCAAGCCAGGAACAGCGGGGGAGTAGGCATAGCTCAAGGCTCTCTTTTCTTTTCTCTCTCTCTCCTGGTAGCATTTTCTTTCTGCTCTTACCTGCTCCAGTCCCCTCTCCCACCATCACCTTCTACTTCCTCATGTTTCTGCTCCCTGAAAATGCATCATTCTATTTGCAGTGGCCCAGATAAACTAAAATAGCCTCTTAGTTTCCCAGTTCCAAATATTTATAGAGAAGTCTCATTGGCTCAGCT
Source organism: Pteropus alecto (assembly GCF_000325575.1). Lineage (NCBI taxonomy): Eukaryota > Metazoa > Chordata > Mammalia > Chiroptera > Pteropodidae > Pteropus > Pteropus alecto. The sequence goes on along the minus strand of NW_006441955.1, from coordinate 23,533,902 downwards.
CACCCAAACATTTTCAGCCTGGTCATATAAGTCATGGGTGACTGGTCTCTTTATTTTGGACTGCCCTTGACAGAGATGCCCACCCCTGGATGACAGATGTGGCCAGAGTGAGAGCAAGTAGTACAGGGCATGGCTGGGCCTGTTGACAGAGACGGCAGGCTTGGGCAGATTCCCTGAGAAGGGGATTGGGTGGCATAGACGTCATAAATGATTCCTTGCTTAAGTAAAGCCATGTTGTGTGTGGGGATTGCCCCCATAGTTTCTTCTAGAATTATTGTTTATTCAAAAAGTAGAAGGCTATTACTCAAAGGGACTGGTTCAGTAGGTTACCAAATCGCCCACTTAAAATTTTTCTTTTCATTTTGTCTATCAATCTAAAATATTTTATTTCAGCCTTATTAATTTTCAAGGCTAATACACTGGTTTCTAATGTGCCAAAAAAGAGCCTAGACACTAAGTCCCATTAAGTTGCAAGAGCTGTTTCACTACACACATATTTACTACAGGAGGCTAAGGCTGCCAGATGTGTAACCCACACAGTGTGATATAATCTAGGATTCTACTACACAGCACAACTCCTTCGAACTCTGATTCTCTTCTCATAGTCCCAGAAACATCCTTTTGGCTGTACAAACCCAAGCAAGCATTCGATACAACTGAAGAAATGATATAAGCCTTTCACCTGTCAGTTTGAAAATATAGGCTTCATTGGACAGATAAAGGGGATCAGGACTCCCTGCTCTGACCAGCAATGCTTCTGATACCATCATTCTGGAAAAATAAATTTTTGTGTCATTGGCATAGATATGGGAGCTAAAAAATGCTCTTCCTCTTGGCACTTAGCTACCGGCACTGCCGAAGTGTGCAGCTGGTCTCTGGGGCTTGGACGATTATGTGGTTTCCCAAGAGATTTTCTCAAAATAAGAGCGGAGCTTAGAACTCTGCTATCAGCTTCGTCTCAGAATGTGAAGTATGGTGCCCCTGCTTCCCTTCTCTCATTATAACCAGAAGACTGAGTCTTTGGGGCCTGTTGTGAAGTGGGGGCTCCGATGACTTTCACTGTCATGCCAAGTGACCAGCCCAGTTGCCGTTTATTGAAAAGAAGAATGAGGAGCTCTGGCTCTGCTCAATTAACAGGGGTGAGTGTGTAAGGTCGCTATGACTCCCACTCAGTCCTAAATTTCTGGGCTGGTTCAGGGGGGCATTCACAGAGATAGACATCTAGTGGGCAGACAGCCTTTCCATGTTTGAGAGAGCTATCAGTGGAAAACGGAATTTCATACCTCACCCAGGCAGTCTGACTACCCACAAAGGTTGCCTTGGAGAGATTGGAGGTGGTCTGCATATCATGTTCTTTTTGACCAGGAAGTCTGGGTGAGGATGATAGTGAGAATGATGATAATATCAGTAAGCCCCATAGCTACCTGAGGATGTTAAGTGACTTGAGGGTCATATATACAGTAAAGGGCCTTAGCGCTGGAGAGATGGGTTTTCATGATTTTTAAGGATAAACATGCAAATGTTCGAGAGTTTTACATATGCATAGATTGGTTCACTCTTAGATTCTCCAGACCAGTTGCCTTTCTGGCAAACTTTTATAACAGGGATTATTGACCTGGAGTCTAGATATCTAGGGGCTAAAAAAGACTCCACCTCTCTTTCCATCTTGAACCACCCTCTATTTGTCTACAGTATGTATTGGGGTGTTTGGGAGAGAGAATTGTTCTAGAGGATTGGCCTATGCTTGTATTACTTTTCAGACAAGGGACACTGGCAAAAGAACACACACATCTTTGTGGGAAGTACATTGGACATTCTAAGACTGAGGTGCCATGTACATTTGGGCAGTTTGGCACTGCAAAGAACTCCTGGCCTAAATGAAGTGTGGAAATATTAAATAACATGCCCAGGTCACAGGGCTGGTAAGTGACAGAACTCCTAGCAAAGTGCCTGAAAAGGAGTAGACCATTAGTAAATAGTTACTGAATGCATGAAAGACAGAATCCAAATCCAGCTTTCCATCCCAAAAGCAATGTGGTTTCCACTGGAACGGTCTGCTTCCATCTTTAAATGTCTTGCATTAAAATGTATACTGAGAGAAAAGGCAAATTATTCACATAATTTGACATGTGATCTCTGAAATGGAAAGACAATGTTTTGATATTGAGTTATCACATCAGAACAAGGCCAGTGTGAAGATGGTAGACAGTTAGTCATTCGGACCATTCTCCTTGTCATGAATAAAAGCAGGCCACGGTCGATGTGGAATTTCCTTTGTGTTTGACAGTGGAATACTAACTGAGTCTAAAATTAGTTTCAGTGAATAGTGGAAGGAAATAATTCCACTTGAGATGATTGTGTTGCCATGAATATGATATATGGACCAAGGTGTCAATCTCCTCTCTAAGAAGAGCAGCATGATCAGATAAGGATACATAGTGACTTAGACCTGAGTGGGACCATTCCTGAGATTCATCAGGAAAGCTAATTTGGGACTGCTTCGTGTTTTAAAGGCTGGTGGAGTACCGCTGTAGTGCAACCTGCCACTGTTTAGAAATCAGCATAAAGTTAAATACCCTATCCAGGGATGTTATCTTAATCAAGTAGCATAAAAGAACTTGCCCACTAGTAATGCAGTCCCATAGCACTAGATGAACAGTCCACTTAATGTGTAACAGGGAAAAATGACTTAATAAGTGTCTTAGATTTAAAAATCAGTGTCTTGGATTTAAAAATTCTCTCTCTCTCTCTCTCTCTCTTCCCCCACCCCTTTTTCATCTTCCCCTTCTTTTTTTTCTTTCTTGAGCTCACCAAACCAGTGAAATTTCTTACCCGCTATAACTATATTAATGAAACTTTATTTAATGCAACTCTCAGTGCAAGAAATGGAGTCATTGTGCCCATTTAAACTTTAGGGCATCAAATATAGTGGGGTAGGGGGAGGGTGAAGTGGGTAAAGGGGATCAAATATATGGTAGCTGAAGGAAACTGGACTTTGGGTGGTAAACACACAATAGAATTTACAGATGTTAAATGATAATGAAAATTATATAATTGCATTAACCAATGTTACCCCAATAAAAATAAATAAATAAATGAATGAATGAATGAATAAATAAATAAATAAATAAAAATGAACCTTATAAAATAACTTCTTTTTTTGCAGCAGCAAGCTCTCTTGTCATCATTCTACTAAACAACAAAGTAAATTTTATTTTTTTTCTTACAAGTACAAGTAAATGCTGTGCTGCCTACTTGTCTTCTGGCCTGCCTGCGGATGTTGGAAATTGAACTGGGGGAAACTCTGGCAGAGGGAATGTTGAGGACCAGGTCACAGGGTGCCAGAGACATGGCTGGGATCTATGTTTCTGTGTCCGAAGCCAGAACTGATTTATTAAACCATGTGGTTTTCAAGAGGTCATAACACCTCCAAAGCTACCTGTTTATTGTTGAGGGTGAGGGAAGGGGTCAGTCCTGTCCCACTTTTGCCTCATTTCACCTTCTTTTTGTTTTTATATCACAAAACCAACAGTAGGCAGCACAAAGATGGGGACTGAGAGCAACTGACACACCATCCATGGCTGGCCCATATCCATGAAGGAGCTCATCACGGAGAGGCAGCTGTCTGGCCTGGACTGGAATCAGGAGATTTTTCAGCTTCTCAGGCCTCAGCAACTCTCTTCTTCAAAGTGGAGACGTTGGTCTAAAATGCTAAATGGTCTTCAAGGTCTTTCTAGCTCTGCAAAGCCGTATTGAGCCTGAAGTATGATTTTAATTCTTCTGCTCACCTTGTGCCCTCCACCAGCATATCACCTCCGATTGTCCCTTGGATATTTTTATTGCATTAAAAGTCCCACCCCAAGTTTTAGCTACTTAAAATGGAATAAGCGTTGTCACATATCACATTTGAATGGTGTCTGTGTCATACAAAAACACTCAGTCCTCTCAAAGGAGTAGGATGTAAAATAATTCCTTAATTAGTTTAAGTTGTGGCTATATGTGGGGGAGAGGGCAAGTGAAGAGGGTGAAGGGAGATAGAGGATGAGAAGTGTTATAAAGAATTCTTAATTTAAGCAGAAAAAAAATGTTTTGGGAAAGGGACTTATTTTGTAAGATTGTCACTTTTTTAGCAGTTTAGTAAATTATAGAAAATGTAGACTCCAAAATGATGGCTCAATAGCCAGGTTCCGGTAGTCTCCTTCGGTAAACGAATTTGGGGTCTGGGTGAAAACTAGGTTCCACTTGGAACCAGGCAGAAGTACCCCTATTAACCCCACAATTTGCAGGCAATGAATTTTCGACCATGTCCCATGTTAATAGGTCACGTGGAAAAAATATCATCTTGGTTAGAGCCAGTTGCATAGTTTAAACAACAAATCCTATAGCTCAGAGATCACGCTGGGGCTTAAGGTCAGTGAATAGAATACCAATCTAGAGAACCTTACAAATCTAGAGAAAATTACCTTCAGCTGCATGAAAAGCATGATGAATTTCAAGAAATACCATTCTTATTTTTAGAATTCAATGACTAACAACCTACTTAACCTTGAGATGCTGATATTACAGGAGCCACAGCGTGGTCCAGCATTGGCATATGTAATGATAAATCAGCTTTGTCAAAGACAGATTTATGTGAGGGCTATTATGTTATTCTGATATTGAGATTAAAAAAGAAAAATATATGTAGGTGGGTAAGCAAATAAGCTTTGTATTTTGATCTGAGAGAGATTGAAAGACATTTTCAAAGGCAAAGAATTTTTCTAAGTTCCTTTTGTTTGAAGGAATCTTCTTCCTCCTACACTTCTGAAGGCTATTTTGGGTGCTGACATAAGTTTTAGTGCCATGGTTTTTACTTGATAAGACTGATTTCTGCAATAATCTTTTCCCCTTTGGTGCTGAGACATGTATATGTTCTCTCAGTTTAAGTTTTACGAACTTTTAAAATAAAGCCTTGTCTTGGAAACACAAGAAGGCATGCCATCTCTAGCTGGGAATGAGTGGCCTTCTGACCTTGCTCAATATGGCAGCACCCGTTCAGAACTCACATTTGAAGTCAGTGTCAGGAGAGCCCTTGTGTAGTATGAAGATCGTCAAGGAAGGTATTATAGCGGGAAATTACTTATTTGAGGCTACAATAACTTACAGTTTCAGGCTATTAATATTCTTAGATGCTTATTCCTACTCTTCTCCCCCCATAAATGAGGAGCACAAGAACTGGCAATGCCTCTACTACGCACATGGAATTCCTTTTTAATTTCACTAAGTCCATTGAAAACACCTCTTCTCTCCCATTCTAATCCTTCCCAGGTCCTCAATATCAGACTAAGGAAATCAGAAAGAAGATTTGAGGTGTTCAGGTTCATTTCCAAGTATAGAAAATGTGAATATCAAGCAGAATAAAGGAGACCAGAAGAGAAAGAGAGTAGACACAAGCAGACAGTGGAAAAAAAATAAAGTTAAACAAAAGCTGGCTTGAAGCATGAGGAAGTGAAACATTTAGACATGAAAATGGAAAGAAATCTCTAACAGAATTCTTATATTAGAGATGGTCTCCAGATGTACAGCCCATGTGTTCGGTGAAAACTGCATTACATCATCAGAACTCTTACCAGAAATCTTTAGGGAATTAAACACTGCTTTGACATAATTGCCATTTATTTAATCTTTTGTTTTTTTGGCGGCAGTAAGACGTATATAATACAAAATTTGACACTGTAATCATTCTTAAGGTACAATTTAATTCAATGGCATTAATTGCATGCACAATGTTGTATAAACATCATGACTATTTCCAAAACTTTTTCATCATCCTAAACAGAATCTTTGTAATCATTAAGCAATAACTCACCATCTTCCCTTCCCCCCAAACCCCAGTCTCTAGTGACCTCTAATCTACTTTCTGTCTCTATGAATTTGCCTATTATAGATATTTCATACAAGTAAAATTACATGATATCTGTCCTTTTGTGTCCAGCTTATTTCACTTACCATGCTTCCAAGGTTCATGCATATGATTGCACGTATCAGAACTTTAGTCTTTTTTTGGCTGAATAATATTCTATTGTGTGTAATTACTACTCTGTATTTCTTTCCTTGGAGACTTCTGCTAGAGGTTCACTGGTTGGTGGGTTTGGGAGAAGGAGAAGGGCAGGCCTGACGTGGCACTTCCTGTCTCTTTGAGAGCTGGCTGCACTCAGAATGTACACAATCTACTCTGCAGGGGCCCAATGGGGAGGTAAGAGCTTTTAATGTTCAGTGCATTCCATGAGTCTTTGTGGCTTTAATCTTTGAAATTCAGTTTCTCATTGTGAATTTCATAAGTGAAAATGGTTTGAATTCAAATATGCCACAGTCTTTTTGTTGCTGGAGAGTCTTTATACTGTCATGTAATCTCATTGAAGAACCATAAATAAGCTACATCAGACATAATGACTAGACATGATTTAGGTTGGGGAACTAATGGCAGAGTGAATTTTTAGCCTTGAGTATAGAACGATCTTGTATTGTCCTATCCTGTACTATTCTGATCAACTTCAGAGTCTTCTGGGGGCAAAATCTAAATTGCCTACTAGTGGTTAGTAAAGGACGATTTCTTTCTTCAAGGGAATAATCACACCCTTAATCAACATTTAGGTTAGGGAATATCTGAGGAGAAACTTGTTTCTTCTGTTTGATGTTTCCAAATGAAGAAACATCAAATAAGACATTGAGTTAAGGAGCTTCAGTTCCTTCCTTCACTCTGCTCTGCCCTTCCAAGGGAAGCTTATGGTTGTTCAGCACTTCCAATGATTGGGGATGGGTAAGTCTGATTAAATAAGGGCAAAGTAATACCAGGCTTACTTGGCCAGTAGACCTAAGTCACCAGGCTCCACTATCAGCTTTCATCAATAATCTATCTGACTTTTAGGTCTCTCTTTATTGATTCTGTACTTGGATGGAGAAGGGAAAGCATTGTTAAGGATTAACCCTATTAAATGCTTATATAGAGATATATAAGGATTTTCCTCACTCCTTTAGTCCATGCGGTATCGTATGGTATACAAACGAGGGTGCAATTGCAACCTCCTGGATGGCTGACTCTGTCATCGATGCAGCCCTCCAAAGGGAGTCACCTCCCCAGTCCAGGCTGCTGATGTCATAGGCTTTGGAAGGGCTCTAGCAGAGCATTTGCTTTTCAAATGGATTATTAGTCAGATTTAATTTTTTAAGTAATATCAAGAAAATTTACAGGATTTCACATAGTTGAGTTTCCCAAGAGTGTCTCAGGTAAGGAAACACAATTCAGCAACAAAAAAATAACTAAAAAGTTATGTGGTTCCAATTTTTACTTGCATTTCCTGAAAGACAGTAAAAGAGACCTAATTCAAAATACAAAGCACTTACTCAAAAATCTTGTCTGTTCCTCTCTAATTTTTTCACAATCTCAGTTGCTTCCTGAGCCTTGTGCTCAAAACTTTCTAGCGTCTCCTCACAGGTATCCTAATTCCGTTTTTTTTCTTTCCCCTGCCCCCATTCTTATCTCTTTATGTAAAAATTGACTTAGTTTTTTCTTCTACTCTACCTTATTCTTAAGAAAGTGAGACCCCAGTATCAATATGAAATTTTTATATCCAAGGGTAACTTTTGAGCATAGAAAGAAATTGGTTTTATTTATAGTTACCTGTGTTTTAAATTAATATTAATTTATTAAAATCAGTCATAATTTTAAACCTTTTTTTAAGTTAAGCCTTTCAGTTTAACTAGAAAGTCTTATTAATCTATTTATGAATTCAATAATTTGGACATTAAATGAAAATAATTTATTTAATTCAATTAAGTTAACAGACTAAATTCTCTGTAACTATTGTCAATTGGACCTCCCTACTCAACATTACCTGTTCTTTAAAAATTGATCCTAACTGATCCCTTGAAATATTTTTTTCCTTTGCCATCTGGTGTGATGCTAAGCTTTGTCAGTAGTGGGTGCTAGAGAGACACTGCAGCAGGAAGGGGCTGTTCCTCCTGGTTCCGATGCCTTCTTCTTGGAAGGCTCCTGCAGCATGTGCAGCTTCTCCAATTGCTCTGTCTACTTGGCATGAGTGGCTTCTCCAAAGTCTAGAACTTTCAGTGCAGATGGCTTTTCCACCTCCAGTTTCCTGCAGTGTGGGGGGTTTCTCCAGGACCTACTACCTGCAGTATACAGCAGTTAGCAGCTTGACAGCCAGCAGCTTCCCACAGCACCCCCTCAGAAGGTTCTGTAGCAGCATGCTTCTCTTTCATCCAGTGAGCCTTCTCCAGCAAGGTCTGAATCTCAACCCTGGATAAGCTTCTTCTAGTGTGCTCTGTCTCACTATAAAGATAAAATTACTACTTGTATCTGATATTCCTAAATTCTCTATAGTTCTCATCACTTGTTACTACACAATCCCTTATTACTCTAATCCCCTCTTATAGGTAATAATGCTTTATATTAAAACTTTTCCTGTTACAATTGCTGTGTGACTTCTATTTCTGTCTCTTGACTGAACCCTGACTGATACATACCCTTTAAATAAGCAGTCTCATTTATAGACCTAATTAATTAAACATGCTTAGACTTTTAAACTTCACATATATACTTAATATATTTAATTTTCTCTAAGTATTTAAAATGTCTGAAAGGGAATATTTAAAATACTAACAACCAAAATCTTCCCAAATACTTAAGAAATCCTTATAAACCTGGTAAGTTAAAGAAAATTTCAATTTCACATGATCTTTTCAATTTATTTACAAATGGTCAAATTCTTGTAGAAATTTCAATTTAAATCATAAATCTAAAATCAATTACTGATTTAAATTTGGCATCAGAAGCTTAATCTTTCAGATTCAATATGCCAAGTTATTTTAAATACTATAATCCCTTCAAATAAAGACTAAGGATTAGCTCGAATTTAACGCAACAGTATTTAAACTATAGATTTGATTTGCTTATTCATTTATGTACTTATTTCCAAACCTTCCAGGATTGAAAAGACACTTATGCAGCTATGGGACAGTTTTGTCTATGGTTAGATAAGGTTACTGGATCAGTAATTCATACTCATGTTATACTCATCATCTGGGACAAGCTACAGTAATAATGATACTTATTGGTCAAAAGTTTGAGACTACAGGGGAGATACAGGAAATATATTCATCCAAGTCATTCCTTCTGCAGCATATATGGATATATTTAGTCCTTTTAAAAATTAGTCTGAGTGTCAATAGAGAACTCAAAGTTCACACCTCTTCTAATTCTTTCATGTGATTTGGGTAAAAGTATCCTCTATTTTCACTGAGACTGAGTTCTGAATTTCTTTAGCAACCAATCAGTATTTTGAAGTCATTTCAATGCAACTTGATTAGATAATGCATTTCTACTCATAGTTTGTTCTGGTTCTTGGAGCATCAGTTCTAAAGTACTATTAATGACACCTTGAAGCTAAAACAGAAAGCTAAAATCCCTCCAACCAAGGAAATAAAGTAGGAGGAGTGTGAGGTGAGGCAGGGTGTTTGAAAATACTTTCTTCCATTTCCACTACATTTGTGTTTCTGAAATCAGGTTGTGGGACACAGTGAGCAGTTAGACAAGTTGAATAAAAACTGAGAGTTCAAATTTGATTATTACTGCCTGTTAAGCTTTCTAATCTGTTCACTTCCTACCCTAAGGGTAAAGCTGCTTCTTTTTCTACCATTCTGTACTTTTATAGTTCCCTTCACTTGTTTGCCTAAGTCTTAAGAATAATTAAGAATTTCTATATTTGGCTTGGAGCACCTCAGGTGTGTTACCAGGACTCAGAATGTGACCTCGGGCTTTTCCCACAGACCCAGATTAGCTTACACATCTTTATTTTTTAAAATTGCTATTTATTACTAGCAGAGGACCTGAACAGACACTTCTTCATAGAGGACATACAAACGGCCAACAAATATATGAAAAGATGCTCAACATCACTAGCTATTAGGGAAATGCAAATCAAAACCACAATGAGATACCATCTCACACCTGTTATAATCAACAAGACAAGTAATAGATGTTGCAGAGGATGTGGACAAATAGGAATCCTCATACACTGCTGGTGGGATTGCAAATTGGTACAGCCTCTGTGGAAAAGAGTATGGAGGTTCTTCAAAAATCTAAGAATTGATCTACCTACCATATGATCTAGCAATCCTTCTACTGAGTATTTACCACAAAGTCTTGAAAACCCATATCCAAAAAGATATTTGCACACCGATGTCCATAGCAGCATTATTCACAGTGGCCAGGACATGGAAGCAACTGAAGTGTCCTATGATAGACGATAGGCTAAAGAAGCTATGGTA
>NW_006441955.1:23492650-23523022 GCF_000325575.1 Pteropus alecto | reverse complement strand
CTCTCTCTGTGTCTCTCTCTCTCTCTCTCTCTCTCTCTCTCTCTCTCTCTCTCACACACACACACACACACACACACACACACAGAATACTCACATTGTGCCAGGTACTCTGCTAGTTGCTAGGGACAGAATGGTAAGCAAGCAGCTGTTCCTGCCCTCTTGGAATTTATAGTCAAGCGTGTGAAATTGATTGATTATATATATAGAGAGAGAGAGATATAGATATATATATATAAAATCAATCACACACTGACTAAAGACTAGGGGGCAAGGAAAGCTTCCCTGGGGAAGGGACATTTTAACTCAACCCCAGTATGTTTGACAGCAAAGCCTTTTAAAATCCCCATTAGTTGAGAACTGTTGAAAGCATGTGAATTTTAGGTCTCAACAGATCTGGATTCAAATCCGAGCTCTAGTTTTCACTAGCTTTATTAATTCACCTAAGCTTCAGTTTCCAAATCTATTTTGGGATAATAATGATGATAATGATGATGGAGACCTCACAAGACAACGATTACATGGGATTATAAATGTAAGCATTTAGTATAGTGTCTGGCATCTAGATTTTAGTTTCTTTTCTGTTTCTCTTGCCCTTGTCCAATTTTTGTCCTTTATCTTTTTTGGATAGTCTTAATTTCAATTCCTAAGAGCCTGGTCATTTATTTCAAAATTTCCTTCTTTTTGGAAAAAGCGTGTGACCTTCATGCAAATAGGATTTCTAGAGATGTGTTCTCATGTCCAAACTCCCTAAAGTGAATGTCCAGACAAATTACCCAACTCACAACAAAAGATTCATTTCTTGTGAGAAAAAGAAGAAAAAAAGGCACACCATGAGCCAAAGATTAAAAAACAAATAAAAAACAAACAAACAAACAAACAGAAACGCTTATCTTCTACAGCATCCTTGCCAGTTAACCAGTTTTTCTGAGCCCTAATTCCTTGGGGTTATACCTTTCTGAGGGAAATTAGAGACCTCTGCTCATTGTCATTAGTTATACAGCTCCCTCTGCTTGCAGTGCAGGTCATGGCAACTTTGCTGAGCCTGCCAGCCCAGTCAGGACGCAATTACTGCCAATTGCAAAGGGATATTTTGTGTGAGAGAATGCCCTATTACAGAACACACAGAGGGAAGCAAAACACTGATTATTTAATTTGCATCGTTTTTCCATGAATCTAAAGAAACTCCCTTCTGCAAGGAGCACAGAGGCAAAATGATTAAGACAGAACAACCAGAATAGAATAAAATAAACCCAAATAAACCCAGTTGCTTAAAAAAAAAAGAGGGGGGTGTTGGACTCAAGGAAGCAGAAGCAGTAATAAAAAACAATGTTATTTAAATAATACTATATCCCTCCTGCCTTATCATTCTGATTACATTCAACTAATCTACAAAATTGAAAGGTAATGAGCAGTATTTCCTTAAAGCATATTAAATAATAGTGTCAAAATGCAAATTTATTCATTAAGTATAGATGAGTGTGTTAAATATTCATGAGCTGTTGCTCACAGTATATAATTAATCCCATGGTCTTTGAGTCCAAAGCATTGAGAAGATAAAGGGTTGCACTACCACTGTTATAAAATGGCATTATTCCCAAAAGTAAAGTGCAAAGGTCAGTCACATAGCAGACCCCAAAATGGAACTTCATTTTATCAATATAATATATTGTATTTTAAAAGGAACATGGCTATCTGATGACACACGATTTATTTTTTCCAACTCCTGCTGTCTTATAATATAGGTGGGAAATAAATATTTCAGGCTTGAAGAAGCTCTTGCTTGGCCTGAATATACTATGTCTGAGATTCTCTTTTTGTTTTTGATCTTGGGCAAATAGAAGCATTTTATAAAAGTCCCCCTCTTAAGCGGAAAATGTCATGGTTCTACTTTCTTCTCTACTCTATTTACTTATTTTTTTAGACTAGTCCTTTTATTTGGGTTGAAGCACCTTGGTTTTAGAATCTCAAAAGTATAGCCTATTTTCTCTACATGGCCCATCATATCTAGGGACATATGGAGTTTGAAAATCATCTCTCTCCTTAATATGCTAATATATCTTCATAGGTTCAGGAAAGTTAAGGGCATCCACTCATAGTGTTCTTTATTTGTTTTCCAGGTTACTGGTATCCCTGTTTATTTTGATTCACAAGTACTGCTGTTTATTCCTAGGAAACTCACAAGTACAGAGTAGCAAATAAAAAAAAAAAATCAGATTTTTACCAAAAACCAAAGCTTAAGTTTTATTCCTCTTCTTATATCTAAGTTTATTAATAAGCTTTGTGATTTTTAGAAATTTTAAAGCCAAGAACCAGGTCTTCCAATTTCGTGACTTACCCAGAATACACAAGACACTCATGATGCCTTTTCTGTAAAACTCTATATCTTTATGTATGTGTGTAGATTGGATTTCGTTCTCAATTCTTTACTCTCCTTATGTTATAATTTTACAACCCTACCTTTTGCCATGTAATTTTTGCAATACAAGCCCCAACAGTAGCTGAAGTATATTTCTCTGCTCTGTTAATATGGGATTTAGCCATGTAACTTGTTTTGTCCAATGAAATGTTGGCGGAAGTGAAAATGGGCCGGCTCAAAGCCAAGACTTTAAAAGACATCATGTGCTTGCACTCATTTGCTTATTCATCTGTCATTCACCATGAGAAGAACATGCCCCAGGGAGCTGCTAATCCAGGAATTATGAAAAGAAATATGGAGCCAATGTGATTTCAAGCCTCGGGCTGGAGCCAAGCTCAGCCTAGATCAGCCGAACTCCAGACAAACCCTAACTTACCTGCAGATCTGTGAGGGTGAACAGAAATGTTATAATAGACCATTGGGTTTTGGAATGTGTGGTTTTATTGCGATAAATATACACAACATAAAATTTACCATTTTAATCATCACCATTATGTATCTTCAGATCCTTTGCATCTTCTCCAACTGAAACTCTGTATCCGGTAAACATTTACTCTCCATTTTCTCCTCCCACCAGCTCCTAGAATCCACCATTCTACTTCCTTTCTCTAATTTGACCTCACTAAGAAACTCATATAAAAGGATTCATACATTTTTTGTCCTCTGTAGTTGGCTTATTTCACTTAGCATAATGTCTTCCTTTTTATTTTTTCTTTCTTTTTAATTTTAATTCCTTTTTAAGGCTAATTAATATTCCATTTAATATATATACCACATTTTGTTTATCCATTTGTTTTTTAATGGACATTTGGATTGCTTCCACCTTTTGGGTATTTTGAATAATGCTGCTATGAACATGGATGTACAAAAGTCTATTTGAGTCCTTTCTTCATTTGTTTACTTCTTTTGATTGTATACCCAGAAGTGAAATTTCTAGATCATATGATAATTCTATGTTCAATTTTTTGAGGACTGTCTGGACCATTTTCCACAGCTGCTACACCATTTTACATTGCCACCAGTAAATGCACAAGGGTTCCAATTTCTCCACCTCTTCACCAAAACTTGTTATTTTCTCTCTCTCCCTCTCTCTCTCCCTCTCTCTCTCTCCCTCCTTCTCTCCTTCCCTTACTTCTTCCCTTCTTTCCTTCCTCCTTTTCTTCCTTCCTTTTTTCCCAATGTCATCCTACGTAGTGCAAAGTAGTATCTCGCTATGATTTTGATTTGCATTTCCCTAATGACTAGTGATGTCGAGCATCTTCTCATGTACTTATTGGCCATTGTATGTATGTCTTCTTGGAGAAATGTCTATTCAAGTCTTTTTTAATGAAGCAGTAGCTGATTAATACAATATATATTAACATCAGTATGGCATAGTGGTTGTTACTTGTAGAAATTCTAGTAAGTTTTGTTTTCTCTTTTATACTTTTTTGTATTATTTAAATATTTTGACAATGATTATTCATCATTTGTTTTTGTTTTGTGCTTTTGTTTCTTCTAGACTTATTACAATTTTAGTTTTTACATTAAGCCTATGATTCATAAAAAATAAAAAGAGAAACTCCAGAATGTCAGAAAACATTTGCAAACTATACATTCAACAATGGTCCTGCATCCATCTAGAACATCTAAAGAACTCCCATAACTCAGTCATAAGTGTACAAAAAACATTTAATAAATGCCCCCAATATTTGAAAAGACCTTCATTAAATAAAACACATGAATGGTTAGTAAGAACACAAAAAGACGATCAATATCATTCATCATCAGGGAAATGCAAATCAAAATTCAGAGTGAAATACCACCACACACCCAAAGGAAGGGCCATAATCAACAATACTGACAATATCAAGTGTTAGAGAAGATGAAGAAATACAGAAACCTCATTCATTTTTGGTCAGAAGGCAAACTGAGGCAGCCACTGCAAAACATTTGTTGGTTCCCCAAGTAACTAAACACAAACTCACTACATTCTTCCAAAATTCCACTCCTAGAAGTTTATGCAAGAGGAATGAAATCATATATCCACACACTGAGTTGTCTGTAAATGTTCATAGCACTACCACTCATCCCAGCCCTAAACTGAAAAAGCCCAAATGTCCATCAAATGGTCATGAGCAACAAAATGTGGTTCATTTGTACAAAGTAATGCTACTCCACAATAGATAGGAACATACTATTGTTACATAATACAGCATGAGTGAACTCCCAAAATATATGCTAAGTAAAAGAAGCCAGACACAAAAGACTACAATTTATATGAAATGTCCAGGAAAGGCTAATATGTAGAGGCAGAACGCAGATCAGTGGTTGCCTGGGAAACAGGAATTGACAACTAACTTACAAAGGAGAAACTTGTTGATCTGAGGGAAATGTTCTAAAATTGGACTGTGGTGATGCACAACTTGTTAATTTACTAAACGTCATTGAGCTATACACTTAAAATGAGTGAATTTTATAATACGCAAATATATCTAAATAAAGGTTTCAAAAATAACCAGAAAATGTAGAGGGTATTGAAATACAGTAAAACAAGTTTAGCAACACATTGGTAACTGATGAAATCTGGGGATGGGTAATGCAGGTTTACTATACAGTCTATTTGAAATTTTTTATAATAAAAAGTTTTTATAAAGATTGTTCTATGTGTTGTAAAGGATAAAAAAAGCTACCAAAAAAAAAAAAAAGGCTGGTTTTGCTCTCAGATAAATGACAATTCCATAGGTAGGATGAGACAAATACAAAAATGACTCTAGTCCAAGGTAGAAAGCCTAGAAATAAGTTTGAAAACAAGAAAGGATGAGAAAAGTCTTCATGGCAGAAATGTCATTTGAGTTGCATCTTGGTGAGAGAGGATAGCTCATATGTCAACCTGAGGTTGATGTGGAAGTAAGAGTATGAGAAGTTTGAGGGCACATGTGAGGGCTGCAGTGTAACAGTAACTGGATAGTTTACTATGATGTTTAGAGATATTGAGAGAGATTATTTTATTCATTCACTATTTATTTTCTTTTTTGTTTTAAAATATTTTCCAGCTTTACTGAGATATAATTGACAAATAAAAATTGTATTAAGGTATGCAATGTGATGATTCGGTATGCCTATACACTATAAAATGACAATCACAATCAAGTAATTAACACGTCCATCACCTCATATGGTTACTTTTTTTGCAGTGAGAACATTTGAGATTTACTCTCTTAGCAAATTTCATTCATTCATTCACTAGGTATTTCTTTTTTCACCCAGCTTTACTTAGGTATAATTGAAAAATAAAAATTGTGCATATTTAATATGTGATAGTTGATGTTTTGATATATGTATATGTATACATTTTGAAATGATTTCCATAATCAAGTTTATTAATATATCAAGCAGCTCACATAGTTATTTGGTTGTGTGTGTGTGTGTGGTGAAAATACTTAAAATCTACTCTTTTAGCAAATTTCAAGTATACAATACATTATTATTAACTACAGTCACCATATTGTACATTGGGTCTTCAAAATATATTCATCTTATAACTGAAAGATTGCACCCTTTGACCATCATCTGTCCATTTCCCTTACTCTCAGCCCCTGATAACCACCCTTCTACTGTCTGTTTGCATGAGTTTTACCTTTTTAGATTCCACATATAAGTGAAATCAAGCAGTATTTGTCTTTTTGTGTCTGGCTTATTTCATCCAGCATAATGTCTTCTAGGTTTATCCATGTTGTTGCAAATGGCAGGACTGCCTTCTTTTTTAAGGCTAAATAATACACACACACACACACACACACACACACACACACACTCCATGCTCTCTTTATCCATTCATCCATGAATGAACATTCAGGTTGTCTCCATATCCTGGCTATGGTGAATAATGCTTCAATAAACATGGGAGTGTAGATATCGCTTCAAGACAGTAATTTTATTTCTTCTGGATATACACTCAGAAACAGGATTGCTATTCTAATGACTCTGTTTTTAAAATTTTCAGGAAACTTTTTGCTATACCAATTTACACTCCCACCAATAGTACGTAAGGTTTCCCTCTTTTCCACATCTCCCCCTGATGATCTGTGATGCCTAGTACCCCTTCATATACCTGTTAACCATTTGCGTGTCTTTGGGAAAATGTCTATTCAGGTCTTTTGCCCATTTTTTAATTGGATTATTTTTAATTGAGTTATATGATTCCCTATTGATCCCAGATATTAACCTTCAATCAAATATAGGCTTTGCAAATACACCCCGGACATACACACATACACTCTGTAGGTTGCCTCTTCATTTTGTCAGCTGTTTCCTTTGCTATATAGAAACTTTTTAGTTTGATATTGTCTCACTTATTTATTTTGGCTTTTGTTGCCTGTGGTTTTGGTGTCATATCCAAAAATATCATTGCTAAGACCAATATCATAGAGTTTTCCTCCTATGTCTTTTGGTAAGAGTTTTATGGTTTCAAGTCTTATGTTAAAATCTTTACTTTATTTTGTGTTGATTTTTGTATATAACGTAAGTTAAGTCTACAACTTCATTTTTTTCCATGTGGTTATTCAGTTTTCCCAATAACATTTATTGAAGATATTATTTTTCCCAGTTGTGTATTCTTTGGGATTTTGTTAAATATTAACTGACTGTACATAGGCATCATTTTCATAATCAAAGAAAATAATAAATTTATATTCATGTAAACTAATTATTTACCTAGACCAGAGATATCAAACAAATGGTTCTAAATCTATATTTGAGATCACAGTTATCTTTGAAATGGTCTACATAGAAAGTTTAAAGATAAAGAAATGTCATAAATAATTTATAAATAAATAAATTTCATAAATTTCTGGTATCTCCTGATAAAACTTATGAAGAAGCTCAAGCGCCACAGACCTGCCTTCTGTCACATCACTATTAACTCAGGGCTAAATATTGGCTGCTAACCTGTCTTCATTTCCACCTGTATCACATATCGTGGTAACTACGTCTGAATTTGTGACTACTGAGCAAAACAGAAATGTATGGGAGCTTGGAACATTTAACTTTTCCAAGTCCCCCAATTCCATGTGTGGTAATGAAATACAGAGTAATGAAAAGTGGCTAAGATTTGAAGTCAGAAAAAGCTGAAGTCAAATCACATATCTCTATCTTGGTCTCTTGGAGATCTTTCTTAAATATCTCAACTCCTCAAAGTCTCTGCTCTCTTATTTATAAAATGGAGTTACCCATATTATAGGGTTACTGTGAAGATTACATGAAGTAATAGATATAAAATAGGGTTATAAGATGAACACCTACAAAAGGAGGTCCTTATGTTCATGAGTTCTCTTCCTTTTCCTCTGTCCTAGACTCTCAGGGTTTAACAAGGGCAACGATAACAGCAGCAGTGATAATTTTCATCTTTTGAGTGTTTATTAAATGCTAAATACTATATTAAATACTTTATATTTACTTTCTCTAAATCCAGTAATGCCTGGAAGACTCTTATTTTGGTTATCCATGTGGCTATGTCTCTTCCTTCAAATTTTTCATGCTTCAAAGTCACCTTCTCAGTGAGACCTATTCTCAGTACACTTTTAATTATTAATTCTATGTTTTACTTTGGATATCTTCTATTGTCATGTCAAGCTCACTAGATTTTTCTTCCTACTTTCATCATCTGCTGTTAATTTCATCCAGTGTAATTTTTTAAAAATTTATTTATTATGGTGACATTGGTTAACAAAATCCAGTAAGTTTCAGGTATACAATTTAGCAGTAAGGCATATATCATCCAGTGTATTTTTAATCCCACACATTGAAATTTTTATATTTAGAAATTTGATGTCTTTTATATATCTTTCATGTGTTAACATTTTCGAACATATGGACAAGTTATAATAATTGCTTTAGCATCTGTGCTAATTCTAACATCAGTTTCAATTCTAGATTTGTTTTGCTGGAGTTTTCTATATATTTTTTCTGCTTTTTTGCACTCTTAGTAATTTTTTATTGAATATCAGATATTGTAGACTTTACTTTGTGGGGAAATGGACATCTTTGTATTTCTATAAACTTCACCATTTTTTAGAACATAGTTAAGTTACTAGGATTCATTTTAATCCTTTCAGATATTTCTTTTTTAGGTGGGACCAGGGTGGAATATAGACTAGGGCTAATTATTCTTCATTACTCTGTCAAGAACTTTCTGAGTACTGTGCTCAGTGCTCTGTAAATAATGAGATATTTCAGTTTTGATAATGAGAATGAACACTGTTCGTAATCTTGTGAGAACTCTGGAATTGTTTCTTCTATTTATTTTAAGTAGTTAATTCTCTGGTCCCAAATGCATGTGCTGACACCTGCCTGAAGACTCTAGGGGGACTTTCTGTAAATCTTGAAGTTCTCTGTGCATCTTTCTCTTTTCTGTCCTACCAACTCTGGTCACCTTGGTCTCTCTAGAACTCCAGCTTCCCTTTCTCTACTCAGGGTTTTCTCCAGACTACTTGGGTTCCTCTTTCCTGAGTGATGGCCTAGAAAGTCTTTCAAGTAGTATGTTAAGGCAATCATAAAACTCACCTTATTTGTTTCTCATTTCTCGGAGATTACTGTTCTTTATTGTTTGGTGTTCAGTATTTTGAAAACCAAGCTTTGATATATTTAATTTACTTTTTTGGTTATTTCAGGTGAAAAGGTAAAGTCAGTCTTTCCTTGTCATGGTCAGAAGAAGAAGTCTAATTTTTTCTTTAAGAATATAATATAATATATATATAAAATTATGTAGATATCACGAGAAAGGTCAGAGTGCCTGAATTTATTTCTTTCATTTATTGAGTGGGAAAAGTCACTTTGGGCATGTGTGTTGATCAATATTGTTTAATTTTTTAATAATAAAATTAATAATTTGGAACCAGAGACCACATGAAAACAGAAATAATCATCTTTTCTATGAATAGCACACCATCAGCAACAAAAAGTAAAGTAGAGAAAGCTTTTATTTTCCCTGTGAATGTCTGGAGGTGGAGAGGGCAAGAAAACATCTGGACATAATTGGAATTACCAGAAAGCAGGACCATTGACAGGGAAGCTGAATTTCAAGGCATCTTTTATCATCGTCTGTCATGTTATTAATGAGACAACAGAACACTTTGTGTAAAGCATTAGAATAAGATCGTGTCATTGTGAAGGACATCTCTTTGAGGTGTTGTGATAGATGGAAATGAATGGTGACTGCATTGATTCTTCCCTTTGGTGTTGTGAGACCATAGATATCCAGAGTGATAAACAAAAGCCTTCACTAAGCAAGAGTATCTGTACTTGTGCGGTCTTTGACAGGAAGCTGAGGTTGGGTTGTTTGTCATAACACAGTACAGGCTATGAAGTGGGCTGAGGGCTATGGCACCTGAAATTTCCTCAAAAAATTGGGCATGGAGATGAAAGGGAGGAAGCAGGTAAGAAGGGCCATCTGTCTGCCTAATTATCACTAGATGATTCAGGGACATTTCTGGTACTTTTAAATTGATCCCAGATTATTTGTTTATCTTCAGCCTGACACATAATTCCCATATGTTTATATCTTGAATTCTGCTTTTATAATGCAAATTGAAGTGGTATTGTCAACTATCACCAAAATGAAGACTTTAGCTTGAGTAATTTAAATAAAACATCAAGCCAAAAAATCAATTGGAGATTGAGTGATGGGGGTGGATACGGCAGTAGCAGTAATAAGAGTAGTAGTGAGTATAGTCGCAGTCCTCTAACTCTGGTCCCTTAATCAGAACCAGCTCACCCACCTGCACACAAAGCTGATAATGAATAATGGCTGTTGCTTGAGAGATTATCTGACCTTCCCCCTCTTACTTACCTGACTGACGTATTACTCCTCCTTGATCTCTATTCTATAGTTTACCTTGGCTTCCTCAGTCTTTTTCACTTTGCTTATCTGTTAAGCATTATTCTCAGTCAACTGCCATTTCTATCCACTTTGCTGCTTCATCTATTCTTTACTTATTACAAATGTCCTGTGGTCACACAGTGGTGAGAATTCCCAGGCCTAGCAACCTCAGCCTTTGGAGCAGGAACACTGGCACCCCAGGTGATAAGAAGCCCTAGGGATGCCCTGGAGCCCAGGCTATGGTGGGCTGGGCCGTTGAAACAACTTCACTAGAGTTCTAGCTTGAGTCTCCACTGTCCCTCTGTGTGCTTTCTCACCTCTCCCTCTACACTATACGCTCCTTGATAACTTGAAAAGAGCTCAGGCTTTGCAGTCAGCCAGATCTGGAATAAAATTCTATTTGGTTGCTTATTAACGGCATGACCTCGAAGAATTTACTTAACTTCTCTGAACCTCATATTCTTCATTGGAAAGGGGAAATCTTGATAGAACTTACCTCACAGAGTTGATGTGAGGATTAAGAGAGAGAGAGCTCCAAAGTCTTTATGCTTGAAATAATAGACACTCTTAATTTTGCTTCCTTTAATTTTACTTATTAATAGTCCCTCTCTTGCCTCCAATTCTATCACCTAACTTTCCCATCCCTTAGTTTTGTCAACTATCTTCTTCCTTCTCATATTCCTTCCTGTTGTGTCCAGGTATTACAAAAAGAACTCCTCTACACTCTTTTAAAATGCATTTTATTGTAAAATACCATATATAAAAAAGTACAAGAAACATAAGTATATAGTTTAATAAATTACAAAATGAACACCTGAGTAACCCCTCCCAAGTCAAGAACTAGGACCTTGTGCTTCAGAATCTCCAATACTCAGATAATTTTTTCTCAGAAAGCTCTCATCTCTTATTTACATTAACTGAAGACTTGGTTCTTCCTGTCTGCACAGATTTCTTTCTAGTTTTCTGAAAGGAAAGTATGGCACTTGTTGGTGTACCAGGATCTCCCATGAAGAAGGAATGAGGGGAAGGAACTAATGGTGACATGAGGAAAGGATGAGGAAAACTGACCAAAGAAAGAGCCTTTTTCTAGGGAAAGCCAGCAATCCAAATCCTCTGTGCCCAAATTAACTCTAATTTAATTTGGGGCAATGTCTTTTCCTACCGAGTTCCATCTGTGGAGAACTCAAGGCCTGGTGGTAGAGCTTCCTGGAAGCACCAACTCTCAGTGTCCACTGGATACCTGAGTTGTACTTCAGATGGATCTGTTTAAAAAATGTGAAGAATGCTGAAAGCAACTCCAGGGTAATGCCTTGCGAGGGGAATTTACTACTGGGTTGCATTTCAAAGCAGGGCTCTAATCCCAGGGTGCATGAGTGAGATCAGAGCCCTAAACAAAGAGTCAGGCTAACAGGTTGGTCATAGGACATTGGGGCTTAGCCAGAGAGGCTCTGATATGGAACCCATGTGAGTTCCTAGGTTATTAAATTCCAGAGTTTATCCCAGGAATGAGTTCAGCATGAAGATTCCAATTTTAGCCTAAAGGTTGAAGTCTTTTGAAACCTGGCTCTGGTAGGGGGCAGAAAGTATAGCCAGGGACTGATGTATCCTGCTCATTCTCCCTCTTTTTATGTGCCCATGCCATTGTTCTTCACTTAATTTTTAACTAGGAGGCAGAACTGAAGCTTATGTGGAGGAAACTGGTGATGAAATTTCTTTGGAAAAGCCATCATCCAGTGTGAGTCCTATCTCTTCCTTTGGGGAAAAGGTTCTACCTTCTAATCTCAGACTCAGTAAAGAAAACTTTAGAACTTTGAAATCTATTACTAAAATTGAGAAGAACAGAAAACTGGTGCCTGACACACCTATGACAACTAAAGCAGATTGTGGATTAGGGTACCATTGCTAATGAGGAAATCTGGAGGGTGAAAAACTCTCTGTCTGCTTTGGTGGCATAGCCATAAAAGTAAATGTGCACATACAGTGCCACAGTTTCTTACAGCAAGAAAATTGCCCAGAATATGGACCCATCAACCAGGTCAAAAGAAATACAGGAGAGCAGAACCCTGTGGGAAACCCTTGAAGAGCTCTGGTAAGGGACTCATCTGGTTAACATTCTTCAAATCCACATACATGGAAGCTACTCAGCTAGATAAGAATAGGTTTATTTCCTTAACCCTCTTCCCTTCATAAACCCTACTCCCAAGACTCCAGTGGAGAGCTGAATAGCATACCAAATGGGAGAGTAGATTAACAAAAGAATAGAGAGTAGAAGGATCTAGCCCGAAGCTAAAAAGAGCTGGTGGAAAGGATAAGATGTAATTGTTAAATTATATTCAGAATATTCACTGTTATCTGGAACAAAATATTTTAATTTCTGAACTGAGTTCTGTTTTTAATGACTTAAGCGACCAGGTGATATTATGTTATCTGAAAGTGACCAGAAAATTCTCAGCCTTTGTCCCGAGACAAAGAAAAATCATCTCCACTCCATGAAGTTTAAAAAGAACCACAAGAGGCACCAAGTTATATGTTGTTCACAATCTTAAATTGCTTGTTCAATATGCTGGTTACTTCTACGTCAGCCAGGACTGTGACAACAGATAAGATGGAAGAAAACAGAAGCATCAATGCTCTGTGAATGATGAGGAATTACCTAAAGCTGAAGGATGCCAAAAATTAGGAGAAACAGTCAATGATAGAGTCAGATAGTATGAACTTTATAAAAGAAGAAATTTTACCTAAGTGTTTGGCTCCCCACTGGGGTCTTGGAGTTCGGTATGTTTTCATCCTCTACTTTCTTTGGATTTATTGTAATATTTTTTCTACTTCCTTGACATGAATGCTCACTTCATAGCTTTTTAGTCTTCTTTCCTAACCAATAAATTTGAAACACTACATTTACCTCTATGAATGTCTTTAGCTAGATCACATAAGTGTTAATATGCCATATCTTCATTATCATCCAGTTCAAAATATTTTCTAATATCCATTGCAACTTTCATTTTTGATTTATGGACTATTTGGAAGTGTATATATATTGTGTAATTTTCAAATGCTTGGTGATTCTCTAGGTATCTTTTAAAAAAATGTATAGCATTATTCCACTCTGACAAGACTATCTTTGGCACAGTTTTTATCCTTCGAAGTGTTTAGAGACTTGTGTCATGGTTCATCATATGCTCAATTTGGAAAAATCTCCTATGAGTACTTTAAAAGAATGCATATATTCTATTATTTTGAGGTACAGTGTTTTATATATTCAATTATTTTAATTTTTAAATTTATATTCCAAATCCTTGTTGATTTTTAAATTGTCTTTTCTGTCATTTACTGAACATAGTTTGCTAAAATCTCCCAACATGGTTGTGGACTTGTCTACTTCTCATTTTATTTTAGTCAGTTTTTGCTATGCATATTTGAGGCTCTGTTATTAGGAGAAAACAAATTTAAAATTGTTGTCTGTCTAGTGGATTGACCATTTAATCATGACATGCCCTGCTCTATCCCTAGTGATGCTTTTTGACTTCCAATTTATTTTGATGTTGGTTCAGATGTATCAGATTTCTTTGATTAGGTTTACTGGTAAAAATTCATTTATAAGAAAATATCTTTGTTTTGAGCTCATACTTATAGGATATTATCACCGGTTGTAAATTTCAAGGTTAGCAATTTTGAATATGGCATTACTTTATTTTCTGGTTTTAATATTTCTATTGAGAAGCCATCTGCCATTATTATTGTTTTTCCTAATGGTTTTATTCCTTTGACTGCTTTTAAGATTTTTCTGTTTTTTTTTTCTTCCCCCAATTGTATTATGAGATGCTCGTTTTGCAGTCTCTGTATTTATTCTTATAGGAATTTAAAGTACTTCTTGAATCTTTTGCTTGGTGTCTTTCTTGGTCATATACCTTCAAATATTCTCATTCTCTTCTTCTAGGACTTCAGTGACTTGTATATTAATCTTTTCCCTGTGTTTCAGCCTTGATCTTTACTACTGACCTGTCAGTACATTAGTTCTCTCTTCAGCTATATCTAGTCTGCTAGTGATCCCATGAATTGAGTTTTATTTTGTTTTTTGAATTTTTTGTTGTAGAATTTCTATTTGATTTTTAGTTATCTTCTGAATTGTTCATCTTGCCATATTTTCTCTTAAATATATTAGACACAGTTATTTTTGTTTTATATATAACTTCAACATTTATATTTTCTATAGATTTATTTCCATTGTCTACTTTATCCTTTGTTGGTTCCTTATATTGATTTGCCTAATAAATTTTTATTTAAAAAATGTTTTGGATTTTGCATATTAAAAACATAGAAATAATTTTGCTCTGTCATATTATTTTCCTTCAGAGAGGCTTTATTTTTTCCGAGTAGGCAGTTAGGCTGTGGGAAAATCACTTTAATTCAATTAGAGATTGAGATTATTAGAATCTGATTTCATGTGGGTTAATCTATTTCTTGTGATTCTTTCTTCTAGTGAGTAGTCCTTCAAGGGGCTCAACTAAAAGCATTAGATGTTTACCAGAGCCCCTTCACTTTGGTGGGCCTTGAACTCATTTTTTGTTTACTCTCAAGCCCCATTAGTTGAGAACTAATTTGTTGCTTAGCTTCTCAGACTCTAAGAGGCTTCCTACAAATCAGCAAATGCTCTTTGGATGTCCCTTCTTGAAGGATCTCAGTTCCTCATAAACTTGCCTTCTTGATGGCTCCCCAGTGTTTTCCAACAGATTTTTTATGTTTTTTTATACAGCCTTCCCAGTTCTTGACAGTAAGAGTTAGCCTTATACAAGTTAGTATGCCATCACTCAAATCAGAGCCTTATATTGTGCTTTTCAAATTGTAATTTTTGATGTACATATTTTATCTTTACTACTAGGTGGTAAACTCCTAGAAGATAGTTCTATTTTTCACTTGGAACACTTCGTCCTACATATAGTATATACTCATATTCACTGACTGACTAAATTAATACGTTTTTAATTGAGAGTCCCCTAATTTAAAAAAAAAAACAAAAACAATATTAAACTCATTTTCTGCAGGCATTAAAATTTCTCATGAAGATTCTATTGAAAAGTCATTGGGATAAGTGAATATAGACTCAGGAAAGTGAGCCAGATAAACTACATCAAAGTTTTAAAATAATGTCAGAAAAGTCAGACACAAAAATTCTGAAAACCTTTAACTCCCCAGGATTTATTCATTCTACACAAAATCGGTGTTCTGTTACTGATACTTTGATCTAACATCCTCGTATTGTCAGAGTTCAGAAGCCTTAAGTCCTCAAAGTGCTCTTCTGATTTTGATCCAAAACCATAATCAGGTTTTGATCTATTGCAGAAAA
The DNA here is from genome assembly GCF_000325575.1 of Pteropus alecto. Taxonomy (NCBI): domain Eukaryota; kingdom Metazoa; phylum Chordata; class Mammalia; order Chiroptera; family Pteropodidae; genus Pteropus; species Pteropus alecto. The sequence continues at coordinate 23,507,404 of NW_006441955.1, read as the reverse complement.
GAGGTCTAATCTCTAGAGCCCAGCAGCAGCTATGACACCAGAGGGACCATAAACGCATAGACCAAAGACCCAGCAAGGGACAAACAACAGATAAATGTGTTGCTGAAAATGTCTGTCCACTTCCTTCTTCTCTTTCTTTGATTATTTGCCATAACAATATTTATTTCTCCTATTCTAGTCTTTTGAATTATAGTTTTTGTTATTGTTACCTAAAAATTTTTTGTGTGTGTGTTTATCAAGAGCTAAATATCATGCAATTTTAAGGCTAGGTGGATGCAGACAGGGTCATAAAAAGTATTAAATAGAATCTTTGTCCACAAAATAAAAGAGACAGCTCTGTGTGTGTGTGTATGTGTGGTGTGTGTGTGTATGTGTGTGATGATATATATGATGAAGAAAATAGACAGCACAGACAAAGTAAAAACAGAGTCAGCTTCCAAATTCCTGATTGAAAGGTAACCATGAAAAAAATATATTTATCGAATGAACAAATAGATTTCAAGAAAATTGTTGAAGTATAGGTTCTGATTGCTACAGAAAGTGCTTAGGTTTGGAGCGCTTATAGCTTAATTCACAGGAAGATGGCAACTTAGGTTCATAGGATTTGGTAAAGTTATTTCAAAATTAAAGAACCTCTGAATTTTAGCCTATTTTTGGCAATGTAGAAAGGGATTCTAAGATTACAACACACAAGAGTGAGTTTGGGAACTCACTGTCTCTAAAACATGAGTTTTGATGAAATTGGTCAGTCCGGAAAAATATGGGCAGGTGATCTCTGTAGTCAGAATCCTGGAAACCTGAGCCAAGCAGAGAGTCTCTCTGGTGTAGTGGATCCATAGACACAATGCCCGACTTACCTACAATAGGATCAACCAATTCCTTCATTTTACCAGGGAGAATGACAATAGTTAAACATTTCTCTTTCTACTCATTAGTGAAATGGTTCCAACAATATTTTATAGCTGGCCAAACTGGGGAATGCCGTATTTGATAATTAATAGGTAACATTTCACTAAATTAATCTTTATTTGTCCAGTAGTTATTTATTAAATATATATACATTATTGGATTCCTGGGGCATCATAAATGAAAGATACTGACCGTATTATTTAAAATAGTTTACTGCTAACAGAAAACCCCAAAGAATATGCAGTACAGGGCTTGCATATTGCCTATTTCCAGATAATTTCCATCATCCATGTTGCAACGATCCAATTTGGCATTCATGTTCTCAGAACAAAGTAGAATGGATAATCCACAGTATCTAGCTATTACGGTCCAACACATGTGGATGTTCTCTGAAGATATGTTTTAGATAAAATTAACATTTAAATCAATAGACTTTGAGTAAAACAGATTACCTTCTGTAATGTGGAAGGGCCTGATCCAGTCAGTTAAAGGCCTTAATGAAAAGGGCAGACCTCTTTGAGAACTCCGATTAATACATTGTCCAACTCTTTTGCCCATTTTTATATCAAGTTGTTTGGTTTCTCATTATTTAATTTGAGAAATGTTTATAATATTCTTGTTATGGATTGAATGTGTCCCCAAATTTATGTTGAAGCACTAACCCAATGTGATAATAGGAAATGGGGCCTTTGGGAGGTAATTAGGTTTGGATACGATTATAAGAGTGGGGTCCTCATGATGGGATTAGTGCCCTTACAAGAAGAAACCAAAATGTACTCTCTATTTCTCTCATTTTTTTCTTCTTCCATCATGTGAGGCCACAATAAAAAGATATCCATCTGCAAGCTAAGAAGAGGTGCTTCATCAAGAACTGAATTGGCTGGCACCTTGGTCTTGAACTTCCCAATCTTCAGAACTGTGAGACATAAATGTCTGTTGTTTAAGTCAAATAGTCTGTGGTATTTTGTTATAGTGGTCCAAGCTGACTGAGGCATTTCTGAATAAAAATATTTTGTTACATAAGTGATAGACAAGTATTTTTTCCCCAAGCTGTGGCTTGTTTTTCAAATTCTCTTAAGAGTTTCTTTCTTGTAGCAAATGTTTTCAATATTTATGAAATCTAATTTTTCAATTACTTTTGTGGTTACACTTTTGGTGTTATATATAAGAACACTTTGTTCAACTCAAGGTCATGAAAATTTTCTTCTAAGAGTTTTATATGTCTAAATTTTAACTTTGTTGTGTTTTGAGGAATAGACCTAGATTCTTTGTTTTGTTTTACACAGTGATGCCCAAGGGTTCCAACACCATTTGTAGAAGTGACTATCCTTTCTTTATTATCCTCCATTAAGTTACTTTTGCTCCTTTGACAAAATTCAATTGAATGTATTTATATGGGTTCTTTTCTAGACTCTCAGTTCTGTTCCATTGACCTCTATTTCTATCCTTTCTCCACACTCTTTTCACTACTGTAGCTTATGTTAAAATTGGGTAAAGTAGTCCTCCAAGTTTGTGTTTGTTTTTTAAAATCATGTTATTTACTTATTTTAGTTATTTTAGTTCTTTCATCTTTCCACAAAATGTTACAATCAGCTTGCCTACATTTACAAAAAAAAATCCTGCTGGGATTTTAAATTGTTTCTTTAAATATGTAAATGTTCTCGAAAGGATAGTTTGGAACAAAGGTCAGCCAGTGCCTTGCTTGCAAGACATGCAGAAATGAGAGACCCAAGAAAAATTGTCTCCCTCACATTTATACCTAAGTATTTCTCTTATTTTTGTAACTGTTGTAAATTCAGAAATGGTCTTTTAAAAAAGTTTCCAATTGCTTATTGTCTATATGTATATAGACAATATATACACTATACACAATTGGTTTTTGTATATTAACCTTTCTGCAATATTGCTAAAATCCCTAATTAATGCTAGAAGTATTTTTTTGCGTGTAGATTTGTTGGGATTTTATATGTAAACCACTCTGTCATCTAGGAATAGAGAGAGTTTGATTCCCATGTTATGCATTTTATGTCCTTTTCTTGACCTATCACAAGATAGGAAGTCTTGTCCTAAGACTTCCAGTATAATGACAAATACAAATGGTGAAAGCAGACATTCTTCTCTGTTACCAAACATAGGAGAATAGCATTCAGTCTTCAACCATTCACTGTGATGTTAGGTCATAGGCTTTTGTAGATACCACTTTTTATACACAGATTAAAGAATCCACCTCCTTATTCTCTGATTTTTCCCACATACTCTAGCTCTCAGAGGCACCATTTTTTGGTGTGTTATCTTTGAATCTAGACTTTAGCCTCCTTGATTGCCCTGCACTTCCCTCAACTAGATCCACTTTGAAGTGTATACAGAATTCAGAGAAAAGAGCCTTTAGTGCCACGCCTGCTACTGCCACCACTGCTGTAAGGGAAGCACCTGCGTTACTACAGCTCCATGCTGCAGGAGCCTGCCTTTCTAGCCCTCTGGTTGGAAGGAGAAAGAGAATTTTTCATAAAGATTTTTTGGTCCATGCATGGTATACTGTTCTAGGATTTGGGATGCCTTGAGTGTAATCCAAGAGATATGAGAGAAAAAAAAAATGAGCAAGAAATTTACTGCTATATGGAATGTTCAAATTGTTGTTTGCATTCCTATCTAACTGCTAGTCTTTACTTTTTAGAGTTCTCAGAATGTTCTTTTATATTTTTTGACTAGGAATTTTAGCTGTAATCAGTGAGAAATAAGGTAGATTATGCTCACTTCTTAAATGAAATCAGAAAACTGTCAGCGGTTTCTTAAGAAAGTTCTAACCTCAAGTTTACACAAAATTCAGGCTTACAGCTTACATGTTATTAACCAGAACTTAACAATATGACCATACCTACCAGGAAAAGTTCAGGACCATATATATGACCAGCCAAAAAGTAGAGATTCTGTCACTGTAGGAGAATGGAAAAATAGATATTAGGGAACATCTAGCAATTTTTGTACCACTTTCCTTACTGTCAAAAATCTGACGCTTTAATAGGGCAGATAGGCAGTAAATCATATGTTACATTATTATACTGTAAGTGCTCTAAGAGAGATTTGTCTGTGTGAGCGTAGTTTCCACATTGGAGTCTCTGGACTCTACAGCACACTGAGAGTAGTCGTGTAAATCCAAAACCTTTGTAATATTTTTAAAAACTTCACAGAAGTCATATGTATACTTTTGCTTAGTTTCTAAAAGTTAGTGGCATTGCACTTTTCCTTTAGTTGGATTTCTGTTAACTCAATTTGTAATTTTAGTTTTCTCATCCTGATTAGTTTAGAACAGATGTAATTTTTGTTACTAAAAATGTAAAACAAATTACTTTTTACTTAATAAGTACAATATAGTAGACAAAATCTTTCAGAACATAGAGTCTTTATCTTGTTGGCAAATTTTATTATACTAGAGTCTTTTGTCAGGAAATAATAAAATAGCAAAAATCCAATTCAGCCTTTAAACGGTTCGTCTGCAAAAAAAGAGAAAAGGGGCATTTATTGGCTCATATAATTAGGAAAAACATACTGGAATAGGCATCATTCACGATTTTTTTTTTTTTGATGGTTCAAAGTATCACCAACGATTTAACTTTTTATATCTACACTTGTATGTAGCATGGGCATTTTCCCATTGAAAGGAAGATAGCTATTGGCCAGAAAGGCTGTTAGTACACCTTTGTAGCAGCATCACTGGGAAGAGTCAGTACCTTTCTCCCAGAATCTGTATATCGATCACAGAAAAGAGATCTAATTGTCCTTGCTTGGGACAGAAACCAATTTCAAATGAATAGCCTTGGCCAAGATGATACAGTACAAAGTTTGGCTCATCCTGAATTACAGGCCCACATGTATGAGCATAGTTTGTTACTGAATAAAGAGATGGGAAAGAAAAGAATTTATGTTGGGAAAAGAAAAATAACAGCTATCCAACATTAATGTGGAGTGCAATAAAAGAACCAAATATTACACCTGAGGTAATTGTCTTATCTTTTTGTTGTTGTCATTGTTGAGTATCTTAGTTTTTCTTCAATTCCATACCTATATCATCCACCAAGTTTTTTTGTTTTTTTTTAAGAAATTAAAATCAGGAAGTTCCTGAAATGATTACTTACAGTATATTCTAAACTTCACTTTTTTCTTTTTGTCAAGAGTTCTGAATTGTCACTTTGTGTTCCCAAGTCAGGAATATTTTCTATCATTAGAGCAAAAAGGGAAATCTCAACTTCATTTTAACCATAGGTGGTATAGATCTGAAAGCTCTTTATTTCAGTTTTTCTCTATCCCTTTGCCACATTCCAGCTGTGATATAGATAACCTAGCACCAGGCTTGAGTATTAATTTGAAGAATTGTAGTTTCCTGCTTTAAAAAATGTCCCAAACTATTTTTATTTAAACTTCTATATATGACTTAGTATTTGTTAAATTAATACATTATAAATGAATAACCTGATAAATACCACTCATTCAGAATATCAAAATCAAAAATATTTTTCTTTTTGAGAACTTGCAATTCTCCCTCTATATACTTAACATTTATGATGCATGTTTTATCTTAATTTTAAAATGTGATTTCAGCTTTTCTTTTTTCTAATCTGTGACTCATACATTTCTAAAAAGTATTCTAGACATGGAACCAGTTTTAAAAAAACTTGAATTCATTTCTCACTGTTTCATCCTTTTTCCATCATCTCAGAACTTATATAGTGCCAGTGTGTCTGGGATTCTCAATCCCCAATGTGTTTGTGCCTGTTTAGGAAGCCAAATCACAAACAACACATTTTTAGAAACAGATTTTATTTCCTTAACTCTTGATAATGACAATTAACACTCCTTTGTTCATACCTACTCATTCTCCTATGCTTCCTTTTACCACGATGAATATTCTTTCCTCTAAACATTCTTTCCTCCATTCATTTGTACATTTGTAAACAGAATAACTTCTTACAGCCTTTTTTCCCCGTTCGAGCTTGCTTTTCCTTGGAAAGGCAACTTCATAGGATTATTCCTCACTGGATTCTTTCAAGCTATATACTAGATTTATTGCAGCTTTGTATATTGCAGTCAGTTTGGTCCATGATCAATCTTGACATAGGAAAATATGAAAGTTTTACTAAAAAACATAAGGAAGAAAACTGAGGCATCATTAGTCTGTCTCTTTTTTTGACTATTTAAAACTCACATAGCTTCCCTCATATTCGTGTGTCACTTTTATGTGTAAGCTTTTTTACCTCTACTAGGTAGAGATGGAGTGGTAGGTTGATGATGGGTAACCCACAATGATCCTGTCTATTGGTATTCATGGCTTTGTGTAATCCTCTTCCTTTGAGGAACTTGATTCTAATTACTAGAATACCTCCATGTTGAAGGGATATTACATCCTTGATTAGATTAGGTGAGATTATAACTTTTGTCTAGCTAGCAGACTTGTTCTTTTAGTGACTTTGATGAAGCAAGCTGTCATATTGTGAGCTGCCTTATGGAGAGGCAGGGAACCAAGAGCAGCCTCCTGCTGACAGCCATCAGGGAACTGAATCGAGTCAACACCACATGAGCTTAGAAGTGAATCCTTCCCCAGTTGAGTTTTCAGATGGCTGTCAGCTGTGGTTGACACCTTGATTGCAGCTTTGTGAGAGACCTTAAGAAGAGGACCCAGGTAAGCCATGCCTGTATTCCTGACCCACATAAATTGTGATGTAATAAATGTTTGTGTTTTTAAGCAACTAAGTTTGTAGAAATTTGTTATACAGCAATAGATAACTAATAGAGATGATCTTTGTGCTTTTATGATATTCTGTACATATTTCTATCATAGCACTTATTACAACTGATTCTCTAGTGTTCAGATGATTCCCAAATTTATATCTTTAGGTTAGACCTCTCTCCTGATCTTCATATATAAAACTTCGTTTCAATATTCTAGACATACCTCAAACTAACCATGTCTAAAATCCAACATATCTCCATATTTCTTCTACTATAGTTCCTATCAGATAGTAGCATCAATGTGTACTCAGCTGTTCAAGCTAAAAATCTGTGAGTTATCTGATCTTCTTCCCTCTCTGTGATCCTTTTAAACAGCAAGTTATACTCTTTTCTTTAAAATCTTTCTATGCTTTTCATGCATTGCTCTTACAATAAAGTTTAATTTCCTTATGAGAGCTTGAAAAAATTGTGTGATCTGACCTCTGATTAAATTGTTCATTTCTCTCTAACCACAATTTTGTACTCTTACCTCTGTGGTGTTCCTCCAAACAGCCATAGTAAACTTGTGCTTTCTCTCTTCACCATGATTTTCCACATTATATTGTTTCTTGTCCATGCTTATTTTCTTCACATCTTCTTTGCTCAATTTGCTCTCATTCAACTTTCTGATCTCAGCTTAAATTCGCTCTTACCAGGAAGCCTACCATGATAACCCCTTTGTCCAAGCTATTATCTGTGTTATGATCTCCTTCATCATCACTTCTGAAGCACCTGTATTTTTCCTATCCCTGCATTTATCTTATTCTTTGTGAATGCCTATTAACTTGCCTCTATCTCTTATTACACTATAAACTCCATAAAGACAGGAACTATTTGAATTTCTTCACCATGAGTCCCTTATGCTTAGTAGAATGTTGTTTTAATTTATATTTCCTGTTCATTGTGATGTTGAGCATCTTTTTATGCGCTTATTGGACATTCGTATATCTTTCTTCGTGAAGCATATATTCAACTTATTTGACCATTTTAAATTGAGATGGCTTGTCTTTTTATAATTGAGCTGTAACTGTTCTTTATATATTCAGAATAAAAGTCCTGTCAGTTATGTCTGTTGCAAGTATTTTCTTCCACCTGACTTGTATTTTAATTTTCTTAATAGTGTCTTTCAAAAAGAATTTTTAATTCAATTAAATCCCTTTATTAATTTTTATTTTATGAGTTTTGCTTTTTGTATCCTAGAAAATCTTTGTCTAACTCAAAGTCATGAAGAATTTATCCTTTGATTTCTTCTAAAAATTTTTATTGTTTTTTCCTTTATGCTTAGGTTAACCATTCATTTCAGGTTAATTTTTCTGTATGGTGTGAGGTTAAGAATTGAGATTTGTTTTTTTGTTTTTTTCCATATAGATATCCAGTTGTTTCAGCACCATACATTGAAAAGACTATCCTTTTTCCATACATTATTTTGGCATCTCTATGAAAATTAATTTACCAAATATATGTGGATCTCTTTCTAGATTCAATGACCATAGCTCATGAGATTACCTGGGCAGCTCCTCCAGCTGAATATATAGTGAAGAAGAACCATTAAGAAGAAATATAAGATTTCAAACAGTAGTTGTGAAGAGACATGCAAGAGTATTAGTATATGATCTTACAACTAGCTATCTCCTCTCCCTTTACCGTTATACTCCACTCTCAGAGTAACTCGACTACCACACAGGACAGTAATTTTTCCTGGAATAGGTCACTTCCAGGAAGACATATTAGGTTATTTAAGTCATCAAAACCATTTAATACATAGAAGAGTGTGACTTCTCTATTAGATTTTCATTGGAAGTTGTAGAAAACAGGTGTAAATTGGGACAGGTGCCTATCATGATTTTTGCTTTCCCAGTCTGTTTCTTAGCCCTGCTTATGTCTCCAATTAGATGCATATAACTATCATTACATTAGAAAATTTTCATTCAAGCTCAGTATATAAGTATAGATGAAACTGTCATAAGAAAAAGCATAATCAGGGTAATTCACATTCATGATAACTTCTAAAGCTGACAGTGAATGCATATCAAGAATAATAACACAAGACTAATTGATCTACATGGATAATAGGGATAAAATGGACCCATATTTACACCTACATTTGTTCCACATCCTATGCTATTTGAATTCACAGCTAACTTTGAAATGTCTTTGAAAGGTGCTATTTGTTCAATGAATGCATTTCAAAATAGAACCATAGCCTCGACCAAACCCTGGTGTCCCCTAGCAGACTCTAGCAAAGACAGTTATTAGCATTTTACGGTACCATGGGCATTTTCATTTAATTTTTCAAAAATAACTCCTACATTTTCAAACAAACATTACTCTTCTTCTACAAGATTCTATTGCCTCATCTTACATTAGATAAAAGTGTCTTTGTGTCTTGGTGGCTGTCTCCTACATTAGTCATTTCTGTAAGGCATTGCTAATTGATTTTTGAGATACAATTTCTGAGATCCACCATGTACTATGTCATCTTGAGAGTTTGAACCACCCTATAAATATATTTGAACATTACTTGAACATATAATGTAATGACAATTTTAATATCTGAATCATTATACTTCTGTATAACACATGACACTTTTATTTGCATTATTCTTGTGGCCCTTACTTTGTTCTGGGTCATCTTGTATTTATTTGGGACTTTCATTTATTTTTCTAACTCTTTGGTGAACTCCATAAAGAAATGAAGTATTTGGTTATATTAAATGTATGTTTGTTGAGACAATATTTTTATATAGGTATTAATAAGGACTAATTTCATAGCTGTATATTTATCATATTATCAAGCTTTCATTCTAGTTACCTTGCCAGAAACACAATTAAGCTCATGGCCTGTCCAACTCTCAGTAATGAGAAGACAGTTTTGACAGTGTGGGATGATTAAAATGCTTAATGTTCAATTAGCCTTCTTGGATTAAGTCTAGTAAAGGAAAGGGCAGGTAATTTAAAGTTGTATTATGGAGAATATTATTTTACAAAAACCTTAAGAGGGAAAGGGTATTGATTGCTCAAAACTTAAAATATCCTAGGCATCATTTTGAAACTACAAAGACTAGATAAAAGGATTATAAATATACTGAAAGTGAGTGGTACAGACTGGAAAACTGAAAAATGCAGTAAAACTCAATATGAAGAATTTATTTAATCTAGCAGAAATAGAAAAAAGGTGGACAATATAAATGACTCCTAAATTTACAGTGACATCCATTATCATAAATTACTAACATGAGGAATGCTATAATACTAAATGTAATTTTCTTGAGTCATTACATTTCAAAGACATAGTGCAATAGCAAGTATATAAAAATATGGTGTATAAAATGTGAACAAATTTCCCCCACTGGAAAGCAAAAGACATTATAGCTCCTTGTGAAACATTATGAGAATGAAGTCATTGATAAGCAGTGGCAGAGCTGGGGATGCTGGTGATGGTGGTACCTACCAGCAATGGAATGTACTCCCAGAATTTGGGGACTAATTCTGAATGTGAATTTGGAGAAATTTGCCATCAACAGAAATAACTTGTTTTAAGAGATGGCATCTGAATATGCTGCTGGTAAGGCAAGGGGTTCCCAAAGCTCAACTATTCTATGCTTACTTTTTCAGAGTTTCAGTGTCAGATCTTGCTTTCCCACATGGAGTTGCATCCTATTTCACAGAACATGTGCTTTGGAGGGGACCTTGGGAACCAGTGAGTCTAACTTTCTATCTAATTGTATGAAACACTAAACAAGCGGGTGGTCTGATCTAAGTCTGTATCACACAAATTTACCCATTGTAAAAATTTCCGTTCTAACTTTGGACTCTTCTGAATGTCCTCTCAGTTTAAATTTGAAATTTCATCCATTAGGCTCTAGGTTTATCCAATGAAGCCACAGAGTTTAAAAGTAATTTTGTATCTACATTAATGCATTTTAAATGTTTGAATTTAGTTTTCCCTAACACATTTTATTGAGCTAACTAAATGTTTCTAATCCCTGGTTCAAAAGACTTCCAGTTACCTTATGATCCTAGTCGCCCCTAACCTGTTCCTTTTTTTTTTTTTTAAATGAATTCTCTTTTTTCTGTTCCTTTACAGAACTGTGACTCCACCATAATAAAAAATGGAGTAAATATTGGAAGAGCTAATTCATGAAAGAAGTAATATAAATTGTCAATAAATATGCAAAGAAGTTTCATTTCCATAGTTATTAATTAAATGCTAATTAAAATAAGGTAATCTTTTTAACGTATGAAAAATTGGCAGAGATGGAAAAAATAACACCAATTTTTGGCAAGAATGCAGGAAGCAGGCATTACTGTATGTTGGTACAATAAAGGAAAAAAATCAGAGAAGTGCTCAAAAATTCATGAACAAATCTGTTTATCATATAGAGAAAAGTGACAGGGGAGGAATGGTTAAATAGATTATGGCACAATGCGACTACGAAAATGTTTTAGGATAATTTAGTGACATTGGGAAAATGCTTGTAAATTTTACTAAGGAAAAAAACAGGTTATAAAATAGCATTATAATCAGAAATTGAGTGAAAACAAGTTTTAAAAATACTGTAGACGTGGTCTGGTCAGTTCTGACCCTTGCTTCTAGTTCTTAGACTCTTGTATGCATCTTAGGTTATAGTGACCTTTTAAATGCTACATCTCACATGAGTGTTTTAAAACCTCCAAATATTTTTTATGAGTACTACTGTTAAGTCATGCTCCTGTCTTTCTTGAACCTAATTTCCCAGCTTTACATTTGCTCCTGTCAAATTTCATTTGGTTTCATTGAACCCATATGTTGTACTGTTGAATGCTTTTTCCCCCTTTTTCTATTATTTCATACTGAACAGCTCTGCATGATCCACAGATCCATTTGCATGACATTAATGTCCTCATCCAACATTAATGTCCTTTTATCCATCAAAGGTTGTAGAGTATGCTATTTTTTTTTTTTTTTTTTACTAGAGATGAAACCCATTATAATAAGCATCACCAAACGATGTGTTGGATAAGCCATTTTAATTCTAAGTAAAAATGCCACTGAAGATGGAAGACCATTCTAAGTAAATTTCATTGCATGTATTATGCTTCTGGGGAAATTTAAACATGTGGAAGAAAATTATTTTGGAAGATTACCTAGATTTTTAAGTGATTTCATAAGCATAGGAAATCGTATGTTGGAAAAATTTTACCAGTGACAGATGTTAGAACTCTTAACAATGCAAGGTGTAAGATGCTGCTAGTGTACACACACTGTATGCCAGTGCTATTCACAAATTTTAGCCATGAATTTAGGGATAGTGAGAACCTCAATTTAACCCTGTAAAGCAATTTAAGATATTCTTACCAGTTACAACTCTTAAAAAGAAATTCAAACCTATGTCATTTACCAACCAAGTTCTATATTTTCTTGTCCTTTGGAATTTCACATTGATCTAGAAGAAGGTGAACATTGGCAGATTCCCTTCTCTAATTATTTTGTTTTTAGAGTCTCAATTAATCTCTCTCAATGGACAGACTAAGAAGATTTATATGCTAACATGCAAAGCATTTTTCCCAAGACAGCAAACAGTTTCCTATTAGATGAGAAAGAACTTTAGGATGTGAAATCTATTAACGTTAAGAGAACATGATTTCTAGATATCTTAAAGAAAATAATGTCAAAAAAATAGAAAGAATTGGGAAGGGAAGAAAAACGTTTGAAGCTGAAGAGAAATAAAATATAAAAAGTGATCTTTCTCCATAGGCATATATCCTGATATTTTTATGTCTTATTAGGACCTTTTTGCTTGAACGAGTTCATATGCAAATAGAAAAAGGAAACAGGGAGCAAGAGATATTTGTAATTTAAGATATGAGAACCTGCAGTTTCAATTTTTACTTTAAAAACTTATCACAGCCACTGCATAGACCTGATGACCATAGGAAAAGTTGAAAAGGAAATAGAAACACACACAAAAAATGAGTTGATTAGAGGCGAGGATGGATCTACCTTACTTTAAGCACAGATCATTGACATTAAAAGTCATGTTACTTCTATTATTGGTAGAATTAAGTCACTTACAAGTATTCCAGAGTACCAGTTTCTCTCTTTACTTCCTTGAGTAAGGGAAATCATACTTCTCTTCTTGGCATAATAGATTGAATAAAATATTTTCTCCCTAGTTTATTTTGTTTGAGTTGTAGGTATTGACATTCACATAAAGGAAAATTTTCTGTGTTCTTAATAAGGATTATCAGCATAAGCAATTCATCAAAACAGTTGCACAAAACGGAGTGATTTTTAAAAGGCAATATGCTATTATGACTAAGAATATTATAATAGAGACTACTGCATGTTCATCAAACCCTGCTCCTTTCCCTCCCCCACCGACAACATTGCCAGCCTCGCTACCAGGCCATATGACTGAACCTAGTGGGTGGAGTGATGCACACTGCTTTTGAATCTGTCCATAAAACCCTCCAACACAAGATCACCCATGCTGTTTCCACAATAGCAGGCCAAATAGAGAGGCCTCCAAGGAGAGCAAAGCCACATGATAGGAGGAGCCTGCATCTCTGAGTCACCTTTGGAAACAAGGTGGTTGGAGAGGAGCTTCTACATGAAACTCATGTTTTAGAGAGAAACAAACCTTAATCTGTTAAGCCACTGAATTGTGAAGTTGTTGGTTATACCTATTAGCCTACCCCAACTAAGTATGGAGTCTGGGTCAAATTGCTTGAGTTAAAAATCTCATCACATCGCTAGCTGTGCAATCTTGGGCAAACTGCTTAACCTCTCTGTGATTCAGTTTCCTTGTATGTAGAATGGTGATCGTAACATTATCTACCTCATAGAGTATGTGAGGGGATGGAACGAGGTATATAATCCTTTAATAAACCGGGCATACACATATGTTATTATTACTTTATTCCCAAATACTCTCATTTTAAGATCATATCCAAATAAGGGTCTTTTATAGAGTTTGGTAGAGTACTGTAAGCTGAATTGTAAAATGAGAAACTATCCAATTACAATGTTCAACTGAAAGAGTGCTGAGTTTTCTAGAAAGAAAATAAGGGAGAAAAGAATGACTAGAAGGAAGAAAGAAGAAGGGAGGAAAGAATGAAGACTCCTCTATTTTAAGCAGCTTACGTACTAACCGAACTTTGCTAACAGGTATGACACTGCAAGGCAGTAAATATCATTTGGTGTCAGATGGTTACTGTGGATCACATTCACTCTTGTTATTGTCTGCAGTAGTTTCCTAGACATCTTTCTGCCTTAGATATTGAGTATGTTGAATTCTCCCACCCCAGCTGCTCCCTACCCCACCCCATCCTTGACCTTTTTTTTTTCCTTCAATGACAAATACTCTCTGGTTTTATTTACATCTCCCCAGTTGTCTGGTAAAAGTGAACCAAACTAAAAGATACCAGTAGCCCTTTGACACTTAGTAAGCTTTATTCTAAGGCATGGTGCCTATAATTAAAGCAATATGATGCCAGGGAAAAAAAAACAAAACAACTCGCCCAATGCACAACTGTGCATTTACAGTCTCTTCTATAAATAGATGAAAATTACAGGTTTTTAAAGTGAATGAGAGACTACAGCAAAATTATGTGAACTCAGAAAAATGAATGAAGCATAAAATATGCTGTATGTAATAGAAATGGGTATTTACTCAGTAGCAGTAACAACAAAGTTAAACATGAGGAAATTTGTACTTTGTAGGTTCGGTAACAAGGAACCATGAAATGCCCTGGTTTTGGTCCCTTCGGAGTTTCTTAGATGAAACTGCTCACTTTATAGGCAAATATGTGAATTTAGCAGTTGGCTATTTACTCACCAAGATATTTTTTACTTTTATGAAAGTGAGCTTCTATTTTTCTGGTCTCCAAAGCATAAATAAAGGAGACATATCTGTGGTGAAAGAGGAACTTTTCCTTCCATAAATAAATTGTGCCTATTCTAAAAAAGAAAAGAAAGCGTGGGGGGGATTTTTTAAAAAGGGAAATGAGGTTTTCTGCAATGTTACGATGCCCAAGGACAGTTCTGATTTGATGCCTTAGCAATTTACATGGAATTTTACTCTAGTGATCTCTAAGGTT
>NW_006441955.1:23444755-23492640 GCF_000325575.1 Pteropus alecto | reverse complement strand
CAGAAACAATCAACAGAACAATATGCTCTCTCTGAGCCACAGTAACCATTTTGAGCCTAGTGCATATAGTTTCAAAATTTTCCTCTTCTAACAGCATCATATGAGTAGACCGTAAAGAAAAAAACCCTTTCAACCTTGCATGTAATTGAGTCTTATGGGGCATCCGAGGCTTTGATTTACCTTCCAGAAGGGTGTCTTGGCCCATAGATCATGTGCAGTGCAGAAATGAGTGTGAAACCAAAGGGTAACTTCACCAACCAGTGCAGATGGATTATTTCACTAACCCAGGCAGCTGAATTGGGTAGAGGATGAAGATATTTAGGTTCTAGGGATAATTAAACAGGGAGACCTGCCAGTTACACCAGGCAGCCTCTATACTCTGCAGTTCTGAGGAGTATTGATGGCTTCGTCATCCTTAACAACAACAACAAAAATATAAGAAACTCACTTTTACATTGTTTAAACTAGTCCTAGAATTTCATGATAACAGAATATGCCCTAATCTTAGCAACAAACATGGGTAATAGAAAATATAGACAAGTACTGGAATAGGTTTCTTCAATTAGTGTGAATATTTCTACACTTCAGTGCGGGAATTCTCTGATCATGAGTAGTATCAACACTAAGTGGAACCCTTGGTTTCCAGAAATAAACTCTTTCAGTAAAATCACTAATGAAGTTTTCCAGCTACTAATCTATGCAGAAAAAAAAAAAAAAGTAACAGAAAAGTGCTAGAGAAAAAGACATGAGTCTCATAATGCCATTATAGCCACGGGAAGTCACTTCACCTCTATAAATCTATGTCCTCAACTCCAAGATTCATGGGTTGGATTGTCTGGTTTAAAGCTCCTTGAAGCTCTAAAAGTCTAGACTGCTTACAAAGGCTGGTACTGGCTCCTTCAGAAATTAGGTCTATGTATGCTATTAAAATGATGAGGTCTTGCCTTTTAAAAATGCAGTTAAGGGAAAAGCATTTTTTTCCCCTCACAGCCCTGGGACTGTAAATCATTTGTTGTGCTAAGACATGCAAACAATTGGCACTGGAATCCATAGTTTGTTCTTTGCTTTTCATATGCTACATTAAACTCTAGATGGGTATGTTAAAAAAAAAAAGCCACCTGATTATATTTTCTTGCTTATTAAAATTAAACTAAGCTGATATTAATATTCAATTAACACCACCAGGTGAAGTACTCTAGTGTTATCTTTTTTCTAAGGAAATAATAATGAACGATTCTCTTCTGATGGCTTTTTACTTCTGAAAAGGTCAGCAAAGTCCCCAATTCAGACATTTGCTCCCATTTCAGCTGATTCACTGCAAATCCTCAAAGAGCAATCTACTTATATAATTTTTTTTCCCACAATGGTCACAGTTCTCTAGACATAAAATAAAAATCATGCAAATCTGAGTTTGCTTACTCTAAAGACAGGCTTATTTGAATAGGGAGACTGATGTTCATTCACTTTAGTGTGAGTGACTTGATGCAATGTTTCTCAGTGTGGCTTGAGCTGAGCTGCAATAGGCAGAGTCTATGATATAAATCGCTATACTTATAGGTCTGATTTGTGACAACTGTGGCATCTAATTGTGTTTTCAGTTCCAGATTTAGCAGCTTCTCTAGCTTTATTCTTCTGGCCAGCCATTGAATATGATTTTATGTACTCTTAGCAATTGGTACAGTTAATTTTAATTTTAATTTTTTTAAAAAAAATCTAGATTCAAAATGTAACCCAACAAATTTCAGATGAAGTCTAAAGTAGGTTTTCTGTGATTCATACACATCAGTGAAAAATATAGAATTGCACGAATGCCTTTACATACACACACAAATAGACTATGTACATATATATAAATATTCTTCCATGTTGGTTTTTCTTTGATAAGTTTGGTAACAGTGGAAAGCCATGCATCCTAAAAGATTTCTTATTCATATTACCATCATAACAATATAAATCATTCACTACTTATCACTAGGCTAACTTAGAAAGGATTCAAACATTTATTTTAAAACCCTTTTTAAATTTTATTAGTTTTTCTAGGATTCTGCAAAATTAAAAAGAATATTTATTATTTTTAGCTTGCATATTTTTATGCTGATTTAGCAAATTGTGTCCATTTTCTATAGTTCATTTGTCTAGAGCCTTGGATGGTATGGAAATATTTTTATTTTTGCAGATGTTAATTAACTTCTGGGATACATTCACAATAGCGATTAGTGAGTGTGGTTAAATTTTCTACTGTTTTGATGCTGGATGAAATCTTTTTCAGTTAACTAGAATATGTGGCATTGATCAGAAATTTGCATGTCAAAGTACTCTCTTGAATTTTTCCTTTACCATTCTCTTCCCTATCAGTAAATCTTAGATTTCTCCTCAACGTGGGAGAAATTAGATTTTGTATTTCCACTATAATTAGGAAGCTGAGGGTAAAGAACAGGAAATGGACGCAGAGAACATTAAGACTGCTGAGAAAAATAAGTCATGCAATTCTTTCAAAATGCTGATTACACTGGAAATCATCTAATTAGGTCTCCAAATTGGGAATAATGTGTTTTTTGTTTCCAAGTTTTAGGACAAAAAAAAAAAAAAGAAAAAAAAAGACGAGACAACAACAATAAAAAGTGTAGAAGCTAGGGTTTAGTTAAGGAAAAAAGGCGTGGGAAGGGAGGAAAGGGAAGGGGAAGGAAGAGGAGGGAAAGCAAGGGGAGGGGGGGGAGCAGAGGGGAAGGAAGACTTCTCTGGCCCCTCCAAAGAAAACACTGTCTATTCTACACACAATTACTGCCACAGAGTGAGGGACGGAGGACACTGCAAAAGTCTTCTTCATCAGAGAAAGTGTCAGTAAAGTCTGAGGCATGAGAACAAGAAAGTTTTCAAAAGTTTTTCATTAGTGTGATCTAAAACAAATAGAATTGACCCTCCATTTACCAGAAAACTAAATAAATTATGTCATTCCCTGAAGCATTCTGATAATCAAGGTTTCTTTTTTATTTAAAAATGAAACTTTGTATCACAATGTGTATGTGGAAGGGACAGTTTGTATTACAATT
The DNA here is from genome assembly GCF_000325575.1 of Pteropus alecto. NCBI lineage: Eukaryota > Metazoa > Chordata > Mammalia > Chiroptera > Pteropodidae > Pteropus > Pteropus alecto. The sequence goes on along the minus strand of NW_006441955.1, from coordinate 23,489,590 downwards.
TTAACATTTGTATATGTTTATTTTTCTTGGAGTGGGCATTTCTATCTATCATTAGCTGGAAACAACACACATAAACTAAAAACCAGATAAGGAAACAACGAAAGAATAACAATAATAATTTCAACAATGGAACTGGCACTTGGCCATTTTTATGGATATGAGTACTGGGATATCCAAATGGCAGAAGAGAGCAGGAAAGAGGCTTTTGCCCAAAATAGCCCATTTTAATGATGACTAATGATGGGACTTAGCACTGGTAAAGACCTGCAAACTGCTCCTGAGGTGAAATGCATCATTACTTAGGGCTTCCAAACCATTCTGTAAATTAAGTGTAGCTTTTGTCTTTTGAATCATTTGCAAGGATGGTTTTGGTCTCTCGGCAAATCAACCCTCTAATATTTAATGAGCAGTAAATATATGAAGAACAGAGTCATTTCAAGACTGGGACAAAACAAAAAAAACCCACCGTATTTCTCTGCTTTCATTCCCTTCCATTATTCCTGCTTCCTCATCTTTCCTCCACCTAAATAGAAGCATTAAAAAACAAAAACATACCTGTGTTCTCAGTCTATGGCCAAGACCATCCCTGTGATACTTTTTGCATAATTCTGATATAATATATTGTATTTGGCACCGAAATTAATTGGTTACTAGTCTACATAAATGCTATTCTATACAAATATTAGCAAGGGGAAACAATATATCAGAGCAATCAACAACTTACAGATCATCTACTAAGGAGATGTCAGAATGCATAGGCAATAGACAAATGGGGTGGTCATGGGCATCGCATGGGGATAGCCTATGTGAAAGGGCTCTAAATGACACAGCACTTTGGACATTAAGGTCATTATTATTGTTGTTATGGTATAACAACTGATACACTGTGGGGAAAATAAACCCCAAGAAGGCAAAAGTTCTGTCAGATTTAATATAAGGAATCATTTCCTCTCCATGTCTAACAGTTGGCACTTGGCAGTGATAATGTAATGTATGGAGAGGCCTATAAAATAGAAATTTGAATATACAAATATATATTATGAAGTACGGTAGGATACAAAATGATGTAAAAATATGCTTTGTTTTCCCTGTTTCATGAGTTTAAAAAGCATATAATTTTGTGTTGTTTGATTTTGAAGCAAAGTTAGTAAACCCTTTTAGTTATGTTGAAGGAATGTTTTCACAGTATATGTTTTTACAGTGTTGAAATATTACATTTTAAATGGGCTTCTGAAATATTTAGGACTCAACTAAAAATTAGTATAGATCATTCTAGTAACATGTTTAGGGTAGTAAGAATGGAGTGGTGAGAAAAGAAATTCATCAAGATTTGCTACTTGGCCCATTTTGAATTAAGTGTTTGAGATAATCAAGTAAGCCTATGGGTAAATGTTCATGATATCTTCATTGTTAATTAAGAAATGACCTGAGGCTTTAGCTGTAGGAAGTACTGTAGGATGATGGTATGTCAAGAAGGGATTCCTTCCCTGCCCTCAGGCTAACTAGTAACTCTGGTAAGATAATTCTGTCATGATAACTTTTCTTGGGTCAGTGTTTGACAATCAAACATTCTTCAAGGTGGTATGACTGCTGAATTTCAAGAGACCACAGAATCAATAACCTTGCTTCTGGAGGTCAAATCCAGAAGTTACTGTTCAAGAAGTTACTCACTGTTCAATAATTCTGGGAAGTTACTCACTGTTCAAGAATTCTGGGAAGTTACTCACTGTTCAAGAATTCTGGGCAGTTATCTTGTGGAATAATCTCCTCATTTCTTATGTCACTGCTGTCATGTTACTGGCCTTCACTGCAATTCCAGTTAAATTATAAAGTGCAATATGTAATGTTGAACCTTCAGAAAGAACATAATGATCACAACCACCCTCCACGGAATCCCAAGTTCAAATTACTGGCAGAGTCATCATCCATATCTGAGAACATACACAAACTTGATCATCACCATCATCATCATAGCATTATTAGCATCACAGTTGCAATATTATAATCACATCAAGTGGTGTGGCAAGATCAGGAAAACGAATATCAAGACAATGTCCAGTTTGGGTGTGTAAATATTATCCTGTGTTTCTTGGCCCATTTAGCAAATACTTTCTTTTCAGTGATAAACCTATGTCCTCCATATGGGGCATGTTCATGAAGAAAATATTCATCACACTCATCTCTTCCTTGTTCATAGTAATGATAGGGGACTCTTCTATACCCTTCTGTCCTAGAAAAGAAAAAAAAAAAGAGAGAAAGATTGAGATGAAGAATGAAGCATTCACTTACCAGAATCCATTATGTGCCCAGTAAATGCATTTACTTGCAAACCTATGCATGATTCTTGTCCATGAACTCAGTTAAAACTATTATGTATAAAAGCTTTTAGGAAGATGTACCAGGTCCTTAGTGCTTTAATAAATCAAAGAAAATTTATATGTCACACCAATTACAGTCAAACATATAGCTATCCTTTGAAGGAGGAAATAGTGTTATAATGAAAGCAAACTTTGGATAGCCTGATGCTCTTGCAGAGCTTGAAGAAGCTTCGTGATTTTTCAGAGTAAGATTTTTGGTTCATCTGTGCTCCAATATGCTTATTGTTAGGGTAAAAATATTTGATCATGAAGATTGTAGCTTAATTACCATTTTTACAATATGATTAAAAACTCTCTGAAATACATTGTGCCAACTATTGGTAGGGAAATACATTTCATAACCTTGATGAAGCATGGAAGGTTTGTTTTATTATCTAATTAGAAACTATCCCATCAGTAGGGATATATGTGGATAAAGATACGTATTTTAAATAAGGATCTGGCAGATTACTCACTTATTTCCAGAAATTCTTGTTAAGCCATCAGCTCCTCTGAGGCTCTAGGACATTTTGTCCTTCATGATCAAATGTAATCATTGAGTAGATAGCCATCTATCAAGCCATTAGAGCTGCAGAAATGACAAATTTCCTTTGCAAATTAAATAACCACTAAACTTGTTCTGTATTTCTAAGCCACAAGTCCCTGATATGCCACTGATTAAGGGAAAAGTGTTTCTTCTGACATTTGACATTAGACTGCGGTAAATATTTTTCTTCTTATCACCCCTAAAAGTCATAACTTGAGGCACTGACAATAAAATGTCATGTCAGCAAAGAACACCAGGAAATAATTGTTGCTTTATCTGTTTCTCAGATTTATGGTATTAAAATGAATTGTGATATTTTGACAAGATATCAGAATTGGAGATGCATAAAAATAATTTCCTGTGATCTTACTTGCAGTAGGTGTCATTTATCATCCCGTAGACGTGAATGCCATAACAGGCATCCATGGCTAGAATGAAGGTAAACCACCCAGTGCTGAGATAAGAGCCAGACTGGACTCTGTGGGAGGAACAAAAAACAACAAACAAAACAAAATAAAACAACACAAAACATACACAGAGCAACGATAAAGTGTGGTAAGAAACAAGCAACTTTTTATCAAAAACATAGTACTTTTTATCAGGAAAAAGCATTAAGAAATTTGACAATCTGTCTAAGGTTCACACTTATTTTGAATTATCTCTGAATAATTTATAGGCATGCTCTCATTTTTACTACCTTAAGCCTAGAAGCTATGTTGTATGGTAGAGAAGCCATATGGCAAATATCTGAAGTCAAATAATCTTGCTCCCTTCAGGTGAAAAATAATTTATTTGATTTTCCGAATGACACAAATTAGTGCTCTATATCACATGACAGGTTTTCTAAAAGTTGCTTGGAGCTCTGATGGGAAATGAATGATAATAACGTTATCTGCTTTCTTGGACATGTCACTATCTCCAAGGCTTGTTGGGTTTCTAAGTGTCAATTCAATGCAGTGTAGGGGAATACTTTGCTCTATGAAAGCATCTGAAAAGTTTTCTTTCACTGTTTTCCGGGCATCATAAGGCTTTTCCTTTGTAAGCCCTATCTTACCAATCTCTTAAACACATCTTTATTGAAAACCTACTATGTACCCATCACTGTTGTAGATGCTGGGGATATAGCAGTTACCAAAACAACCAAAGATTTTGTCTTCACGGAGTCCAGAGGACTGGGTTTGGAGATGGCTATACTATAAAGGTTGGCCACAGAAGATATTCTAGATCATGCGAACAAAGATCTGAAGAAAAAGAGGTTGGGAGGAATAGGAGGAAGCCACATGGATCACATTGGGAAAGACAATCTCATGTGTGTAGTCAACACACACACATAACAATGGGCCTTCGGCCTGGAACTTCTTTATTAAATGATAAAGAATTCTCATAGCCTGTGCTGGACTTGTCACCTTGTGTGGGAATATCTTTCCCTGTTTCAGACTTAATGTGTCCTTTGTTCTGTTTAAGCGTGTGTGGCCTATGGTACCTGGCCAACCTCGCTGTTGTATCTTTCCCCTTCAGTGGGGGGCCGAGTCCTTCATTCTGTGGCACAGAGAATTGCATGCAGGCCAATGGCCCTGCATTGGCTGCTGGAAAGGACCGATTGGCCATGGGGGACCAACGTCTACTATTAAAACTGATCTTGCTCTGTTTTTCTCTATGAGAGTAAAATGTTGCTCCATCTAATGTTTGACTGTGTTGTGTTTTCCTTGGCATCTCTGATACTAAGATGCAGTGGGTAGAAAGGTTTGGACTTCTACTCCTGGTGATAGGTGACGGATGCCACTTGCTCGACAGACAATAAGAGAGAAAAGTGTTCTGGAAAAAAGAAATGCTAAGAGCAAAATCACAAATATTTGAGTGCATTTGGTGTGCTTAAGAAAGAGATGAGAAGATTAGTAACTCAAGGAAGAGAATGGTAGATGTAGTTAGATGTAGCACTGATTGGAGGGTTCTGCCAAGTTCCAAATAGTTCAAGGGAATGTTTGATGAAAAAGCTGGATCTCCATACTCGTATTCAGCCAAGGTGATCTAATCCATCCAAAACAGATGATTGCTTATCTCTTTAAATCTCTCCCCATTGGAGCATTTGGGTAACCCTAGGTTGTTTGGCATTTATGTAGCACCACTTCTAAAAAAACACTAAATTTCATTCCTTCCGTCTAGAGTTCTTTGCATATGGGAGCAAAGCTAGCTCTTCTCCTACGAACTGACACTTCGCCACTGATAACCATTCTTTGGGTATAGCACTCCAGATAGTAGTTGCTCTGCAAGGAAGTCCAATGTTGTTGATGCAGTTCTCCAGTACCAAGCCACCAGTGTGCTATAATTAGGACCCTGAATCCTTCGATTTTTTTTTTTTTTAAAACTAGCACTGCTTAGTATCAAATTACAACATGCAAGCATTTCAGAAGCAACACAAACTCACAGTGGGTGTTGATAACTGGATTTTTTAACCTTTACTTTCATTGACTTTGGGCCATTTGCAAGAAAAGAGAAAACTCAGCCCATATATCTCCATTCCCTCAGCTTACTTGCCACTGAATTTGAAATGCCTCAATATTAAGTACTTTCCTGTGTATCTCCTGGTGTGTTTTCTGTACGGAAAATATTCCAGAAACAAGATCACAATGAGTTAACAATGCACTTTCTTCCATAGTAGGAATAGTAGCAGCAGCGTGGGTTAAGAACGGGTGCCTAATGGGTGGGAAGAAGTACCACAGAGAAGTGAAATACACGAAAGTGCAGCTTTGCTTATTATATAGCCGAACCTGCAGCCAATCCTGCATTCTGGAGACTGAGGAAGAACAGCAGTGATGGGAAGTGCCTAAAGCACCATCTGCTTAAGGTACCATTTCCTTATCTGAAAATTGGGAGTGATCAGAAGAAACAAGATTCTTGACAACAAGCTCCAAAATTGAATTTAGAAATTTGTCTGTGTAGTGAATATTTCCAGTTATTTTTTTTCTGCTGAATCGTATACCGTTTCTTCCTCTTCTTGCCTTCTCATACTACTTTTTCTGCCTTTCCGTTTTCTCTATCCTTCTTTGTTACTAGGCTGACCAAGCACTCGTAGAGATTACTAAAAATTACAGCACTTGTTTGTACATGATTAGAAATCCAGGTCTCACTTATTCACCCATTTGTTTATTTTTTCAGTAAACATTTATTGGGATCTTACTATGTGCTACTGACTATGCTAGTAGCTGGTAATACATATTTTCTTAAAGAGCACATGTTCTAGTGGGGGAGGCACACATGTTAAAACAATAAACCACTGTATAGTACAACAAAGCACAAGCCTGTGTGTTTCTGAGTCAGTACTGAGTGTAGTGAGGAATTGACAGTAAGTTTCACATTCCAGCTCTGCCACTACCTGAATGTGAGGCTTTGGACAACTTATTTAGGCTCTTTGTATCATCTTAGTTTCCTTGTCTCCAAAATGAAATGGTTGAGCTAAATTATATCTATGATTTCTTCCAATTTTGAAATTAAAAGATTCTGTGATCATCACCCTCAAAAGTCAATCAGTTTTAATCTTTAATCATTTGACATGTTCCAAACAGTTAGATGTGCAATTAACAAATACATTAATCAGTCATATCACATTTAAAGCCCATTTCTGTGGTGGACATGCCACTAAGTATCCGGGATGTATATTTTTGTATATAGTTTTTACCTTGCAGTGGGCGTGGCTATAATCACTAAACTTTTGGCAGGAGGAAGGTGCTGAAATGGCTATTCAACACCGAAGACACAATTGGACTATAGTATTGAGGGTAAAGCTTACTTTGAGTTAGAGAAAAAATAAATCGAAATTACATAAAATCGTTTTTCTTCTTATGTGCTTTTCTAGGAGTTGGTCTGTCCATGGAGTTGCTGTGAAAGACCAAGAAACAATATATCTCCAGGATAAAAAAGGGATCATTTGTGCAACATATGGACCACTACTCTGCAAAACACGCTCTCCCAGACAGTTATTTCTGAGAGTTCAACAGCAAGCTTTCAGAGCAGAACCCTCAAACGATAGAGTACAATTAGCACAATTATCAAAGTGGCTGCTCTGTATATCTATCTTCTCTTTACCATAGGAAAAGAAGGTCAGGAATCTCAGAGTTTGGCATCTGGTCAAAGATATTTCCATCTCACCACATAAAAAAAAAATTACCACATTTCTGATATTCGATTATGTTTAAGCACAATCTGATTTATTTTGTTTCTAGGTAGACGGATCATAATAATTAGCCCCAAAGCTCTTCAAATAAGCTGTGTTGAGCTTGATTCAGCCTGGGGAGGTGCATACTGCCCAAGTGCCCTGTCCTACAAACAGCATTTAATTAGATAGTTGCATTTTATTTCCCTAGTGCCCCTGATATATTTGGGATGCGAAATCATGTGAGGTCTCCTACCCACAATACATGCTGGGTCTAGCAAAGTGGTTTCTTCTAAAATTATTTGGAGCCCATGTCCACATAATAATACTTGCAGTAGAACAATGACAACTGCTAGATTAATCTAGGAATTTTTTGTGAATAAATGCCCTGGTGACCTGTGTCCCTAAGTAAACTCATTGTCCTGAATGCAGCTGGGTCTGGGAATTCTTGTAGATGCACCATTCTCAAACTCTCCTGCTGTGCAAGCATACTAGAAATGAGGTAGTATGAATTATATCCAGGTAGACTTTTTGAGTTTCAATAAAAACAACAACAAAAAGACTTAGGCTCATGTGCATAAAATTGCTTATGCTTTTGAGCTTAGAGGGACCCCGTGATAACTATTAGATGCCTTAAAAAATTTAAAATGGTCTCTTCTGGGGCCATATTTTGTCTTGTAATTTGTCACGCATGCATGCGGCACTAACTATACCAGCTGGCCATCAGCCATAGCACTTTTTATACCTTCCACATTTGGGGATCGATAAAAACAATTATTGTCATCTACAAATAAACAATCAAGAGTCCCATAGGGATGATATGAGAATTTAAGACCTTAATTTAGTACAATAGGAAAGCTTAAATTAATGTGGCAGAATAATGAAACTTGCAGTTGAAAATAAAGGCAGGAGTGTAAGAGGAAGCTATCAATCATTTATTTCCACCGGCCAAGTTTTGCATCCCACTGCTCCTCGGTAATCAAGATACTTACCACTTGGAAACTACTTAAATTTACTTGCTCATCTCTTGGAAAAATGATGCTGTCAACACCTTGATGTAGCACCTGCTTGAAGGCATATCATTTAAAATACAATCTTTCATCTAGTTTATTACCAATAAAATATAAGCTACCTTTCCCCTCGATGTTTAGCCCTTGCTGTCTAAAGGCCATGACATGTCCACAGGGATTCGTTCTCTGTCAAGTTGTCCTTATTTACACCAGCCATAACATTTTTGGCTGTTAGCATCCTTCATTTGCCTGCACTCCTGCTTCTGAGCATTCTCTCTCATATTCTTATTTCTGGAAACATATTGCAAAGCATTTTTCTCCTATTGCCTGGGACAGGGAAACTTTCTACTGAGCGACATTTCCCGTTTATTAATTTCAGATAATTTCGAAAGAAGAATGATGAAACTAAAGTGGTTATTCTTCAAAAGAAAGCTGAATTACATAGAATTTATTATCTATATGATCACAGGATGCTGCGCTAATTATTCAACATCATTAGCTCAGTGACTTGGGTTCAGAACTCAAGAAGCTTATACTTTGATCAGCAAAATAATAGCACTTTCTCTATATCAGGGTTTCTCAATCTTGGTACTATTGACACATCAGATGAGATTATTCTTCGTTGTGTGGGGATGTCCTATGCAGTAAGTTCTCTTTTACATTTTACCAGATTCCTCTGTCTCAAGCTCACTTGTGCTCTAAGAGGGCAGTAGATTTCTCGATTCCCCAGTGCCTACTCTTGGCTTAGGGTGGCTGCCTTGAGGATGTCCTTAACCCTAAAAATGTGGATTCTCCTTATCTACAATTTTTATTCTCCCCACTCACTGATCCACTGGCTTTCCTCATCCAGCCAAGCATCTTGCTTCTTTTCCCTTCCTTACAAGTATATCTGAAGCCACTCAAGTTTCATCAATATTGAATAATGAACTTACATTTTAATACAACCCTAGGAATCAGCAAGTTCACTTGGCCTGGCATGCAATGGGGAAAAAGAAAAAAAAGTCAGGTGGAAAAAGATGAGAAAAGTAGCCTTAGTCTCTGGGGCTTCCTCCTCTTCATGGAATGGTTCCTTTGAGGACCTTCGGCTCAAAGTTTGCAGCCTAAATTCTACTGTTTCTTACTCATGATCTGATGAAAAGAAGGTCTGGAGTACTCTGAGCATAATAATCATTTATCAAAGCCCAAAGGGGATCAAGACTCTCCTAATAATGGAGGTTTATTGGACAGCACAATATTGGCAGCACCTTTTGAAATCTGCAATACTTAGGAGTAAAAGAGGAATTTTAAAAAAGAGTTAATCAATATTTCGTGTCTTATTTTAACACAAGTGGACCTCATCAATATACTCCACTGGCAGGATAAATAAAAATAGCAAAGTAAGTTTCCATATACCTTTCTGAGGAGAAAGGAATACATGACAGAATACAGATTATTCAATTAAAAACATTCATTTCCCCATTTTTTTCCCAAAAGCACATGGATAATGAAAGAATACATTTAAACAAAGAGACTGGGTAAGAAAAACAGCTGATGATTATCAGTAATATCTTGGGATTCAATCTAATATTGTGAACCAGTTTAATGGAAGCAAAGGTCAAAGTGTGGAAACAATTTCAGCTGTCCCCAAGTCATATATTTTTATATATCATTTGATTGTTGGGAGCTATGGAAATACTCTGGAGTTTTGCCTGTTATATTAATACTGTATATCTGTACTATCTGTCAATAGGACATGCCCAGAAAATCTTTAGGCAGCAACAACTTTCTGTAAATCAGGCAGCGGAATTCTCCATGTTGGCCTGAATCATTTGCAAATGGACGTAAACTATTCAAATGGATATAATCATCGTACTGTGGATGGTGGTTCTTAAAAGAATGTGCCAAATGAAAAGAATCTAGGCCTGGAAAAAAACAAAAAATAGACCAAGAGTAAATGCAGAAAGCAGTAAATCTTAGCATAAGACTATACTATCATCCCAAGCAGTTAATGAGAAATGCCTGCCCTAATCAGTAAGCTCTTGGACTGTGAATATAACAAATAGTTTTCCTGCCACAGAATCAACAGGACTCTGACTAGTGATGACTTCAATGAAATTGTACATAAAGAGTGTAATAAGAAATGACTGTGTTCTTTTCAAGATGTACATTTAAAAGTAAAATGGTACAGCTCCCAAAGGTATGATTTATGGCTGCTGTAGAAAGAGAGGATACCACTCACAAAAATTACTTTGTTCATTCTTCTCAGAAATTAAAAGGTTATTTCGCTCTTGCCCTTGGGCTTTAAAGTCCCTTCGATTGAAAATGTTGATTTCTGGGATTACATTCACTTTCTTAAATGAACAATGGAACCTCAGGAGTGGCAGGGATAGATGAGGGGGACGTCTTTGGGCCATTTCATTAAGGCAGAACTGGTTTCTTAACCACTCAGTACTGATTGACTTGCATCTTCTCCAAATTCATATGTTTAAGTCCTAATCCCCAATGTGATGGTGTTCAGAAATGAGCATTTGGGAGGTAATTAGCTTTACATGATGTGATGAGGGTGAGGTCCTCATGATGGGATTTAAAGCCCTTCTAAGAAGAGACACCAGAGCCCTCTCTCTCTTCTCACCATGTGAGGACGCAGTGAAAAGCCACCCCGACCTAAGACTTCCAGTCTCCTGAACTTTGAGAAATAAATTTCTGTTGTTAAGCCACCCAATCTGTGGTATTTTGTAATGGCAGCCTGAGCGGACTAAGACAATGGGTGTCTTTCAAGGTCCTTCCCACTTAAGCCTAAACTCCTTAATGTGTTTCCTAGGACTTCTCTTCCTGAACTCTCTCATCTGGTCATGTGGGTCTATTTACTGCTCTTTAAACAAAACTAGTGCATGTCAATCTCTGTCTTTTTATTTTGTTTACTTGTATATACTTTCTGTCTTCCTGAAGCATTCTCCCCCCATGTCCCCTCCAGTTTCTAATCTCATTAAGCTTCAATTCTGCTTACTCTCATTCATTCAAGAGAAATATATTGAGTACTGTAGGTGTGAGGCATTGTGCTAGGTACTGGAAATACCAAGTTGCTCCTGATCTCAACTTGGGGTCAAGTGGGGAAGACTGACTCATTGACTATTTTCAGAAATAGGGCTATCAAGGAGGTAATTCCTCTGCAAGTGCTATTGGAATACTGAGGGAAGTGTAACAGACACCGCTGGACCTAATTGGAGGTAAGAGTTGAGCTGTGGACTAAGGCTAAATAAAAATACCAGGCAGAAAAAGGAGAAGGAATAGAGCAATTCACGCAGAGGGACTGGCTGTACAGTTGTACTGAGATATAAAAATAATGGGAATATAGAATAGTTCTGATCTGTCCTCTAATCTGGAAAGGACCTCGAAGCATCATCAGTGTTTATTTCCATAATAGATTATTGGTTAGAGACAGGATGCATAAGTATTTTTCTTCCTTATATTATGTTTTGAAATATTAGTGATAGCTTGATGTTCTATGTAGCTAGATAGAACTTTATGGATCTGGAGAAAAGTATCCAGAGGAAAATTGGCAGAATTATGTTTTTCTTTCTCATCAAATCCCTCACTAATTCAAAACTGAGAAAAAATGTAAACAAATACGACTAAGAATAAAAACAATTAAAAAAATGTGTGATGTTAACGGATGCACCCAGAAGTGTTCATCTGTGTTGCAAATTAAGTTATAAGTCATGAGGAAATTCATCTAATCTCCACTTATCACAAAGCCAGTTTCCTCAATATACACCTGGAGGCTCTCGGCCTGTTCTATTTAAAAGAGAAACAGTTTCTACAAAAAACAATTAATTTACTGAGTTTTTTTGATTAATGGAAATAAAAACAGATACCATTGCTACTTTAAAAGTGAAAACTCTTTCATATACCATTTAGGTCTGAAAATGCTTAGCTAAATTACCTCCAAAGCGAAATGTCCTCTACTTTGTGAAGTTTCTATAAGGGATGACACTATGTACCTTAACACCCAATGTCTACCCTAAATAACTCTGTTGTCTTCCCTGGATCTCTGGTTTTTTGGGGGTATCATCGACAGCTTGTGTGGATTCTAGTTTTAGATAATTCAAGCTACCATAGAGGCCCTTGTCTCAAAGGCCATAAATTTTCTTTCAACTTCTTGTGCAAGATTGTATCGTTCATTCTCTCCTTGGACATGGTTTGCTCCTGGGTGCAATAACTTTCCTGCCTCATTGACTGTGGGCTTGGCCAAATGACTTGTTTTGACTGATGGAACATAAGTAGAAGTGAACATTGTGACAGTTCACAGTTGAGACTTTCAGAAGCATCGCATAGTTTCCTTTTCTTATACTTCCTTCCATCATGAGAACAACACATCCCAGGTAAGGGGTGCTCCTTCAGCCTGAGTCCTGGGATGAGGAAACCCATGCAGCACATACAAGTCCAAAATTGAAGTCAAGTTCAGCTAAGCCTAGACGAGCTATAGTTGATCACAGACCCATGAGTGAGAAATAAAGCTCTTGTAAGCCATTGACTTTCAAGTTTGTTATGCAGCAAAAAGATGGCTAAATAAACTTTTTTGACTAATAACTGCTATTATTTATGTAACATTTATATGTACTAAATATTGTGCCAAGAACTAGGCATAGATCATCTTACATAATACTCACAATAACCTCATCCTATGAGGAGTATTAATATCTCCATTATACAAATGAAGGTTCAGGGAGATTTAAAGAACTTGTCCAAGGACAGTCTTGTACCAGAGAACTCAGGTTCTTAACTAAGTTCCTTCTCGGCCATCATCATTCTTAGATTTGTCCAAAATACCACATGTCTGATAGAGCAGTCATCAGTAGATCTCAAGTTTTCTACTGATTTTACTGTTACCTCTCTAGGAAATTTTCTTTCTTGACTATTTTTTTTTTTTTTAATGGTGGAATAAGAGGATTGGCCTACGTAGATTTAGGATCTTTCATCACTGAAGTCCTGTAACTGCAGTTATAATAACATAGTCCATGTTAAGGAGATTATACATCTCTATTACAAAGCTGTATTTTTTGCATAGACTTACTATCATTACTTTAGACACTTATGCTTATAACTTCAGGATTCAACACTAGAATTTCAACCACAGTCATGTTCAAATAATAGTTTTATGACACTGATGTGGATATATGCATCGATTTTAAAAGAAATAAAGGATAAGTTCTGAAATAAGATCGAGTTCCTGGATCCACTTCACTTCCCAGGCATGGCTTCCCTCCAGCCCTTAGGTTCTATAATCTTGTAATAAATTCTCCTCTTTGGCTTGTGTCAGCTGAAGGAGCCGTCTGTTCCTTGCAACCAAAGATTTGAAGTTGGACTGGTTGACCTTTAAGATCCTTTCCAATAAAACAAGTCTATTAAATACTCTAGGTATAATTAGGGACTCTGCTTCTAAGGAATCTTTAATTCTTATTAGTAATCACTATTTGATCTGATCCTAGTTTTATACTTAGGCTTTAAAAAGTTGTTTCTTTCTAACCTAATCTTCAACTTATCTTGAAATCATGCCCTTACTAAACTGATGTGGGCTTCAGTATTCTGAATGCTAATCACCTTTCTCCACCTAAGGCATAGATGCCTATTCCCCTGCCAATCTGATAATTAATAAAAAGTTTTGACTTTCTCTTTCAGTTCTCTTATCAGCCCTTCTCTCTGCATATACTTTCTTTAAGAATGAAGAAAAGAAAAAGAAGGAAAGATTGTAATCATGTAAGAGTTTATTTAAGTAGATAAAAGATTTTTTCTTGGCACTTTAGCTTTTTAGAAGAGAAATGGAATGACTCGCTTTTCCTTAACTTTTTGACTTAACTGGAACTTGAGTTAGGCCACGTTCTTTCCCTTTAGAAATGTTCTAGCACAGAATATGACTCAAGCTTGCTTCTGCTAAAAAATGATTTCTGAGCTCCTGTTTCTCTTTCAGAATAAAAATTTGCATTTTAAAATAACTTCTGAACAGCTAAGTTTTAACAAGGGTTTAAGACAGATTTGAGATGGTTTCACTCCATTGAAAGAGATTGGGTATCCAAGCTTGTTGCTAAGGTCTCCAGTACCACTGGGATCATCGTTAAATAAGCCTCAGCCAGAGACCCAGCAATCAGCTATGCAGAAAAATAAAATTAAAAAAACACAAAGCAGCTCTGACCTTCTTCTGGTTAAGAAAGACTAATTTTGCTGCCACTTCTACCTATCTGAGTCTATTATTGCTTTTCTAAGTTACATGGCTCAATAAGTCCTGAAATAAATTATTTTGAGGGGAGTATTTATTTTTAATAGGAAAAGCAAAACTGTACCCCATTTCCCACATCTATTAAAATTATTTTTATTTGGCTCACCAAAGAAGGATAATTCAATTAGAAAAGATCAAAAGCAACAACTGACATATGGGTCCACAGGCACTGAGAATTTTAGTGTCTAACTTAGAGAAAGAGGCTTTATTTGTCATTTTCCCAAAAGGCTGACACTGATTGACTACCTTATGCACAATACCTTTGCCAAATAATAGGCTATCGTCTGCGTTATCGAAGCAGGTACGGATCATGTTCTCCTTCCGCACCAGCAAATTCCTAAAAGGGAGGTCTGTCTGCTTCAGTAGGACACTTCAGTCAGATGATCTGGTGAAAGTCTCGGCCTTGAAAGTCTCACCTCTTAAACAAGCGGTTTGCCCGCTAGGGTAGAATGTGATTCCAACTTATTTTTGCCTAGAGATTTCAGTCCTAAAAACTCCATTTTTTCTCTCTATTCTTGAGATGACAGGGAGTTTAAGAGGAGAAAATTCTTCTTTCGAAGTCTATCTAGAGTTTGCAATTGAGACAGATTCCTTCCTTAGAGAAGAGTTTCTTTCATGGAGGTGGTGTCTTCTTCATAGTGCTGCTACACAGCTCACCTGGAAATCTATGGGAAAAGGACCTGTGTGTTTGTTGCTTACTGTAAATCTGGACCTGGGGAGAGGTCCTTCTGTGCACACCCTCTCCGTACCAGAAGTTTTTTTGTATCAGAACCACCAGAAACTGGCAGGGCATCCCCTCTTTGTTTCATAATAATTTATTCTATCCACATCAGGAAAAAAAAAATCAGAAGTCTCCAAAAATATAAAGAAGAGAGATTAATTCCAGCACTTTTAAGGACCTAATCAGAGAAAAGATAATGGCAATAATTCCCTTCTTCCAGTAAGAGAGATAACTTTAGGCTTTATTTGCTTAATGACAAAATGTCTATTACTGATTGTCATCCTCAGTTCAAACAGTATCAAATTGAAAGCGAAGACCCCCAAAACACCCAGCAGCCCCGACTTCCACCTTTGCCTGTTCCGTCTGCCTCCTGGTATCCTGCTATCTCATAGAGACTCTTTCCAAGACAAGTGGGTAGAGATGCTCTCAGTGGCCTTAAAGACAATAGTGAGAGGGCCTAGGCCAGGGATGGTTTATTAAGTTTTGTACCTGCTCCAGAAGAGATAACTTCTACGTGTCTCCGGAATTCTTCAAGCTCAGTAATTTTGTTAATCCAGAGAAGCCAAATGCCATAAAGAGGGAACTAGAATACAGAGCTAAAGCAGTATATCCTAGAAAATGCCAGGAAGAAATATGGAGTGAACTTGGAAAATGTCTTTTATTTAAGAACATCTGATTGAAATGTGAATGTTATCTTCACTGATTTTCCTCTGCTGATTTGCAAGTCACAGAATTTCAGAAATCTCTACTCCTAGTTATAAAAATGAGGACACAGAAAAACAGTTGAAGAGATCCTCCATCTAGCATATTTGCTTTCTCCAGTTGGTGATAACACTTTATACCCATGTTTCTGATGAAAAGGGCTGCAAAGAAGTGACTGAAAGAGCTCCTGAACTCTGAAAGCTGTTGGAAAGCAACAGTAGATACAGAGAATTATTCCTATTTTTGGAGCCCACTTATTGGATTCCCCCCATTCCTCTTCTTTTCCTTTTAAGTCTGCTTAGTCTTAAGGGTCCATAATCATGCCAAGAGGATAAGGAGAACCACAAATTTGCTTTTTGTAGAGGCATAAAATTTCGTGAAAGCCTCACCCCAAAGTAAGAAGGTAAGTTGAAGGTAGCTGCCTTCCTTCCTCAAGAACTGGACAAAGGGAGCTGGTGAGTAATGTTGACCAACTAGATTCTTACCAGCTCCCTCCCCATCACTGTAGCACAAATCCTTGTGCTCCTACACTTGAGTACTCCAGATATCTCCATAATTTTCCCACTCTAGGAAAGCCCTTTACTATTATCAGAGATCAAAAGCTCTTATAGGTCTTGAGGCCACAGTCCAATTCCTTCTCCCACGGGCATTCTTTTTTCTTATTTTAGCCATTGATGCCACAATGCCCTGGCCCATCCTCTAACCCTTAGAGCCCTGGCCTCTACCTCCCAGTAGTAACCCTGATCCCACTCTCCCTAGGAGCATTGTTTCCAGTCCTCTCCATTTTCTTCCAAGCTCCAGTTCCCATCTTTGCTACTGATAATGGGTTCTGATTACATTGTCTTGGGAGTATAGTTTGGGTATTAATACTTATTAAAAAAAAATTCCTAGGTGATTATAATGTGATGTGTGCAGCCAGGGTTGAAAATCAGTAGTTAGGTTTGAGGATTCTATTAGAAGTTGAGTTCCACTTCATTATGAATTAAATTAGCTTTTGAGGATTGGCTTGAGAATCTAACCACTATTAAATTTTTTTTTTTCTTTAGGAAAATGTGTCCCAATTTATAAATAGGTGACTTGCAAACTACCTAGAAACATGCTAGTGAAGAGATGCTGGTTGGCAAAGATGTCCCATCTTAGATAACTATGTCTGGCACATAGTAGGCACTCAATGTGACAAACTTGTGTCAGAATTTAAAAATGTTTAGAATGTAGGCTTTTCTTAAGTAGGAAATTGCCAAAATTTTTCCCTAAGGAATTTTAAACAGCTTGCCAAAGTTTTCTCATTGACGGTGTGACAGAGAGACTTACTGACTTCTAAGTGTATAACCACATGTCAAGGATACAACCCACATCACCACTCAGAACTTGGTAAATCTCATATTTCATCCATTGTAGTCATTTACCTCCAGAATCAGAACTGCTACCCCAGCTTTACTGAGATACTAATGACGTATATGTAAGTTTAAGGTATACAATGTGATTAGATATATGCACATATTGCAAAATGATAAAATATATTACCGTAATGAGGTTAACTTTTCCATCTCTTCATATTATTAAAATGTATGTGTGTGTATGTGGGTGTATTGATAACATTTAAGATTGACTCTCTTAAAACTTTGCAAGTATATAATACAGTTTTGTTAATCATAGTTATCATGCTGTGCGTTAGATTTCAGATCTTATTTATCTTATGGCTGAGACAAAAATCAGGTATTAAACTCCATTTTTTTTTTTTTTTTAAAGTCAGTTGACCCATAGCTCAGCCAGCATTCTGATTTCATCCATCAGGATTGAAATGTACTCTATACTTTTTATAAATAACAAATTGTAGTAAAGGGCTGGCCACATACGGTGTGCCAAAGAGAAGGAATAAATGAAGATGGGGCTCCAAAAAGTGGAAAAATGTTTTTATAATTCAGCACCTACAGTAGCTATATCAACATCAAGAGGTGTATTCACTGTTAAGTCTCTGAAATCATTAGGTAAAATATCAATTTAACTAAATTAATTTTAGTCTTTTGAATTTTCACCGTGAAGCAAACTCGGAGAAAATTAAGAGTCATTTGTATTTTCCTGAAGTTGTAAAGCACATAGTTAATTGGATCTCGTGGCAATTAACGTCTTAGGTCATTCTGAACACAGGCAAGACTTTTTCCTTCCTGCTTTTGGCTGCAATTGTGCACCTCTCTTACTGACATGGCCTCCAGATTCACAATCAACAAAGTCTAGAAAGCGCTATTTGCATAGCAGCCTCTTGGAGGAAAGCTTCCTTAGTCTTCTGGCAGCACAAAGCTCGTTCAATTATGTTCAGCCTCAGAAGTGTCATTTTATTTATCAGAAGGCCACTTTCCCATTTTTAAATGGCTTTGGACCTGCCACTTTGAGCAACTCTGACTATAAGAACATTTTCCATTCACGTTGGGCTAAGCCTGTAGCAATCCTACATGACGAGCATGCTTTTTATAGGACTACTGTATGGATTCAGGATGGTGTCTGTGCCATGACTTATTGAAAAGGCTTTTTAAAACCCAAGCCTGCAAGTTGCAAACTCAAGCTGCTGATTTGTGCATTGTTAGAAGCAAAACTAAGTGCTCACAACTGTTGTGCTGTGAATCCTGTTTCCTTCCATTCACGCTTTGGAAATTAATGGTGATATTAATGCAGTCAACAGATATATCAGATAGCAGGTGGTTCCAGCTCATGAATTATTTTATTTTATTAACATTTTTATTTTTTGGATGGTGGCACCATCATCCTCCAGGATATGTCCTTCACACTTGTCTTTGTTCTCTTCATCCTTTATGCCCCGTTAGTTGCTGGGTTGTGTTAATTCTTCATGTTGTCTCTCACATCTGTTTTGTTCTTTGCATACCACTACTACTTTAAAACCCTGGGAAACAGGGTGGCTTCAGTGTAGGCCTTAGATTAGTACACCCACCCATGTGGTACATCTATGAAATCTACATTCACCTTTAACAAAAGGGCATGAAGCGGTGACTGAGCTGGTGGCAATGGTGATAGGAACTCAGTCTCAGGGAATCATCATTGGTACCCAAGGTGTCCCTTCTCAAGCCTGGCATTTTCTTTAAAATCACAAAAATAAGAAGTAGAAAAGGGAGTAGAATTTTTTAAAAAGGAAAACACTCAAGTACTGTTATGGAGAAAGATATGTTTTCCCATTTCCCTAACCAATAATTTTCTCTAGTCACAGGTGACTTTATTGTGGAAATAGCCTCTATGTATTTCCCGGTGAGGTGTTGGAACTAAAAAAGTGCAAGCTAGCTTAGACACAAAATCAATATTCTTTGATTCAGCCTCGGCTCTTCACCGTGGCACTTTCCCCCATCATCTCTTTCAAGAAAGCAATGCAACAGGAAAATCAGATTTTTCTCTAATCAAGGGTAAGGAATGATTTTTAGCTTTGTGATCATCAAAGAGCTTCAAAGAAGTCAGTGTTGGTTAAAATATCACAGCCATTCAAGTCTTGATTTCATATTGCAACATACCACCAAAATCTTCTCTTGATTATTTTTTCCCTTTGTCCACCACTATAGAAGGAGGAGTTTTTAGTAAGCATGTTAATATGGGCCTAGCACTATTAAGTGAAAGGACCTTTGAATGGATGAATGGATGAATTAGTTCCTCCCAACAGTCACCTAGACAAATGTGCTTCTTTGAAAAGAGGGGTGGGATGTGGAAGAGAGGGAACCACTTTTCTACTTGTAGTCGTTATTTTCCTCTAACATACACGTTTCCTTTTTGCTATGTGTCACATTATAGAGAATAACCCAGGGACTTGTAATCTTAGCAATTCCTTTTGTCTTTAAAGAAATACATTGGGATTTGGTTAAAGAGTAGTATCATGTGCAATTTGTGTTTCATACAAAGGCACATTATTTTCATTTTTAGGCTGCTCAGCGTGTGAAGTTACAAATAGAAAAAAATTGGTAACTTATTAAAATATTGTTTTTAATATTAAGTTCATTTTTAATATGTTGAACTATCTGAGACCATTATTACACCTTGAGAGTATTGGGGTAAAGGGAGATGAAATTTAAAGTTGCAATGCTAAGAAATACACCAACTAAAGAAGTATAAAAAACATATTTAGCACCTATGGAGTTACACACTTTCTCTTTCTCTCTCTCTGTCTCTCTCTCTCTCTATCTGTCTATCTATCTATCTATCTATCTATCTATCTATCTATCTATCTATCTATACACATATATATATAAACACACATACACACACACATATATATATACATATGTGTGTATGTATATATGTGTATATATCTTTAAAAACCTGGAAAAAGGCTTTACTTCCCTCAACTTAATTTATGCCCCATGTTTTAGAAGCACATCGATTGTGTAAAAACAGGGAAGATAACACATGCACTTATGTAACAAACACCAAGTGCAGCCAGGTGCCTGCTATGAGCCTGGCCCTGCACAGCTAAGGTATTTTGCTTTTTAATGTTGAGTAAGTCCTGTATTAGAAAAGAAAACATATAAGCATCTTTGTGTGTTTTCATGCCCAAGCCCTTAGAAGATCCATGAAGTATTCTGTGTATAATAACGCGGCAACTCTGAATAAAGAGTTTTGTAGCTTGGGGAGAAAATGATTTCGAAAGTGTCTTTAACATCCCATTTCTCCCCTTACAGAGCATAAGTGTCCAATCTCGTCCCAACACTGCTTCAAAGAAAATGTTTTAAAAATAGGATCAATACTCCTCGACCCTCTTCTTGGGATTCTAGCCTCCACGATTCACCTGGCTCTGTTGCCTCCCTCCCTTCAGACCTTTTTTCTTGTCACCTCACTTTGTTCCCAGCATCAGGGTTAACATGCTCATGGAGAAGTTTGATTCTCCTGTCTGAGATTCTATCATTTCCTGATTCCCTGACCTGACTTTGATGCTCCCCTGTTCTGTGGTGAACTGGAGTGGCAAGAGCAAGGAGTGATTGCTTCTAAGCAGAGTAGGCTCTCTGAACTGTTAACCTTCTGGAGCAAAGAGCAATTGTGTTTACTCACAGTGAAGAAACATGGAGACACTTGAAGCTTCATCAGTAAAGAAAACAAAGCTAACTGGGGATTCAGTTATAAGCCCACTGACAACCAGTTAGCACATGTTTGGATTCATCTCTCTTTTGGCTATTTTACAGAAAATATTTCAGATTAAGAAAGTAAAATCCTATGATAATTCCCATGCTGCATAAATTATTCCAGAGTCCAGAAAAATATGGACTGTTTCCCAAGTCATATTACCCATCCAGCATTACACTGATACTGAAACCGAGGAAAAAGCCAAAAAAAGGTAGGACGAAAAATGGCAGTACAATCCCATTGATAATTAGACTCAAAAATCCTCAATTAAGACCCAAACAACTGACTTTAGCACTAAATCAAACACCTTTCCTCTATGGCCAAGTAGGTTCTGTTCCAGGAGTACAAGAATGATTTAATATAAGGAAAAGTATTAATATGGCAATTCTCAAGTGTGTTAGATTGAACCCTAAGTCAGTGGGATGCTAATAGGTATTATTATATGAGGGAATGGGGACCAGGTGATGTTTGGAAATGGTGCATTTAACAAAGTTAGCTGATTTTTTTTTTTTTAGTTTTATTGAGATATAATTGATGTATAGCACTGTATATATTTAAGATGTACAGAATGACTTGACTTACATAATCTATGAAATAATTACTGCAAGAAGTTTAGTTAACATCCATCATCTCATATAGATACAAAAAAAAAGAGGAAAAAGAAAAAAAATGATGTTTTCTTGTGATGAGAACTTTCAGGATCATATTTATATATATGCAATATATGTAACAAAATTTTTGACTATTGGACTTCTCATCTTTTATATGATGGATAGTGAGCTAATGAATCTCCAAGAAGAGAATATGCTATGCAGAATTCCCCCAAGTTATTTGACCAGACGGCGATATCTTCCTCAGCTATTTTTTTACATGGACCAACCTGTAGAATAAAGTGTTCTATAGGAAACATTTTTGGTAGATCCTATGTTAATTTAATTCATTGTATCAATCATTCAAAGAAGAAACACAATTTCATTTTTCAACAGATGCCAAAATTTGATAAAGTTCAACATTCAATCCAAATAAAAAATCTTAATCTATAACTAAAGAGGTACCTCCTTAACATAATAAAGAACACCTCTCTAAAACTCAGGGCCAGCATCATAAGTAATGGTAAAATGCTAGAAGGCATGAAACGTTAAAATCAGGAACAAGAAAAATGTGTACGCTGTTATCTTTTTTTCTTTAACATTGTTCTAGGAATTTTGGTGAATGGAATAAGATATGAAATGTTAACAATGAGAAGAAATATATATATTTTTAATTTACATGAAATAATTGTTTAAAATTATAGATGGAAGCTAAAACTTATTAGAATAAAGAGGTTAACAAAATAGTTGAATACTATATATATATTTACAAACTATTAGTTTTCTCTTATAACCAGAACCAATAGTTGAAAATATATGTACCAAAATAACCCTAAAGTTCATAATAACAACAAAAATGTTTTAAATACTAAAGAAAAAAATCAAAATTTGTGGAACTTTCAGGACTGGACTACCAATTTTATTGAGTGAGAAGACTGACGGCTGCAAATAGGTCCATTCTCCCCCAATTAAATAAGTTTGAATGCAATTTGGATCAAAATTTCATTGATGCAAAAGTTATCACAGAGGTAAGATGCATTGACAAAGTGGGGGAAAAAGCATTGGTAACACATATGGAATTCAAAGGATTAATGTCTTAATATAAAAAATTGCTCTTTAAAAATGATTAAATATACATGACATATTATTGAATTGTAAAACCTACATAATTTTATTAACCAATGTCACCCTAATAAATTTAATTTACAAAAATGATTGAAAAAAGGCAAACACTGAAGAAAAGGGGCACAGGTGCAGGCACACACACACTTCCAGTTTACAGACTCTGGGCTTCTCTCTGACTACCCTGTATCAATATTAAATGCTCCTACTCCTCATCCCTAGTCTTCTCACCCAGCTTCATTTTTCTCCATAGCATTTATCACCATTTGACATTTATTGCCTTTTCCTCCCATTTACTCCTGTAAATTCTACGAGTGTCATTTGTTTGCTTAATCTGTTTTCCCAGGATCTAGAGTAATACTCATCATCTAGTAGAGGCTCAATGAATATTTGTTGACTGAATGAATAAATAACATTAGTCTCCTTTATTTATTCTACGTATTTCCTAAATTCATTGGACATTTCGAGTCATTTATTTTATGAGTGACCATCTTTTTAACATCAGGATGTTGTGCCCTAGGTTTATGTCCTTAGGGTTACTTCATTGGCTTAGGATAGACTTGCTATTTTGTAATGAAATTGTAATTCATGTTAGAAAAAAAGGGCACAAGCTTTGGGTAAAAGCACGTCTTAATCATAATCTGTCAGAGGCCCATGAAAATTCCCATTCGTGTTGAGTGATTGACTCATCTCAGTGTATCAGAGGATTTTTATAAAGGCAGTGGTTTAAGAGGAGTTGTCACCCAGTCGCAGGCTGGCTGCCAAGGATAATTAGTCAAATGTTATGTTTAGTTAAGGCAGTCATGGGACCATATAAGGAACAGGACTGCTGAGTCAGAATCAGAGATGTAGGTCATGGCTGTGTAGCTTATCCGCTACACAAGGGCGCAGGGCCAGGAGGGAGGCTGGGGACATGTGGGGCCTGAAATCAGCCTTTATTCTGCTTGCCAAGACTTATTTCTTGGTTCTGGCTGCATCAGCCCAGAGGAAGGGGTTGGCTTTCAGAATCCCTTACCCAGAGATGGCATCATTTTCTATTGCGTCATAAAGGCTAGGGACATGATAGCACTGGGCCTGATCATAATGGAGACTTTCTTTGTAAATTAACCACCAGTTGAGAAGACAGAGAAAAAAGGAAATCATCAGAGACTGCACAGCTAGAACATTTGTTGTCAGAGAAGGGAAAAAAGGACGGTCCAGGGGAGAGCCACAACTAATTAGTAGTTAGGAGAGCCAAATGCTTCATTTTAATAAATCTCAATAAGATTAATAAAACATTTGTTTTTTAAAAAACAAAAAGACCATAGTAAGAACAATCCTGGAAATGTGACCTTAAAAAAGACTGAATAAGTGTATATCCAAAATTAATTTCAGTAAGATTGATACTAAGAAGTGTTTATCTATAAAAGTATCAATCTATTGATGAATTTATACGTTTAGTGAGATTCTTCTCAGTGCCATTAGGTTATGAGAAATACAAGGATGACAGAGTTTAAGTGAGGAGACAGTACAATGTGTTAGGTGCTACAATGGAGGTCCAAACAGATTTTTTGTACTTTAGAAAAAAAGCGTCCATCTTTTATTGGGAATGTTGAAGAAAATGTTTTATAGAAGGTGATATTTCTGGTTATTAAAGTATTAATAGGAGTTTGCTTGTTGAATGAAGAGGAACAAAGCATTCCTAAAAGAGGGGTTAGTATATGATAAAAGAGAGATAAGTTAAAATGTGGCACGTTCAGGGGTTGATGAGCTCAATACCACCACAATGTAGAGTCCATATGATGGAGTGGCAGAAAATGAGACCAAAGAGGCGTATTTTGAAGCTTTGGACTGTAAAAAAGCCTTCTTTGCTAAGTTTGTGTTTGGATTGTACCTTGTAAGCTATGGAGAGCTAGCAGATGTTTGTTAGAAAATAACATGATTAGAGTTTTATGATAATAAGTCTATGTGGATTATAAACTGCATTTAGGAAATACTGGTGATAAAATGACAAGATAAGCCCAGTTGAGACATAAGGAAGAGGGAGACTAAGGTGTGACAAAGGGTTAGTGAGAAGAGAAGACAGAGCTGAGAAATATCCCTTAAGAATACCAAAATGAGTACAACAAGATGCAGCAAAGAGTCAAATTGTAGTTACTTTTAATTTGAAAACTAGATGGGATGATGACACTGTAATGGAAATTGAGAATCCAGAGGCCAAGTTACTTCAGGGCATCAGATAACAGAGTTTCATTTGGATGTGTTCAATGCGAGATGCCTCTGGGACCTCAGCTTGCGAAGTTCCAAGATTAATTTAGAATATGAGTTTGGACAAATCAGATGTGGATAGAGAAATCTTGAAATAATCAGATTATCAATTGTGGGGCAGGAATCGAAGTCAAGTTGAAAAGAGGAACAAGAGTGGGTCTTTAAGGAACTCCAACATTTGATGTGTCGGCAGAGGGCAAGGGGTCAAAGAAAGACAGAGAAGACACTGTCATTTGATGTATGATGCTTTCAGACCTTCATAGAGATTACATTTATAGTCTCTCCTTCTCTCATAGAGAATATTTAAATTATGCATACTGATCTCTTCATTAATGTTTTAATAGAAGAAAGTGAATTTAGCAACCAGATTAGGTGCTCTCTTATGAATTTCTAAGAGTGGGTATAGTATCCAGCATTTCCTGAACACATTCAATTATTGAACCCTTAACAGTTGATGTTTTGTAGAACATATTCTGGAAAATATTACACTACATACTTTTAGTAATTGTGTATTATGTACAGAAGTTAAATTGACAGAATCATTACAAGAAAGTACTTTTCATCTATTAAAAATGGACCACTTAATTGATCTGTTCTCATAATTCAAATATTCAATCACTCTTTCAAAGAACTGTGACTTTGCAAAGCCCAGCCAATTCTCTATGTAGTTCAGAGTAAAGTCACAAAGATTTGTATATTTGAACCAAATGTGTATGTTTATAGACAAATACCAAGTTTTCTACTATATTGACTTTTCAATTCCCATTTAATTTTTGGCTAAATTTATATTTGTTATAATTATGCAATATTTGACACATACAAAGAACTAGAAGTAATGTGTTCATAGGTCCATAGAATAAAAAAGCGTTAAGAATAGAGTATTATCAATTCAGACCCTTGTGCTCAAATCCTGTCTCCCCAGCAGGAGTAATCATTATTTTAGTTTTGGGATTTATTACTCCATCTTTTTCAGTATAGTTTTACTATACTTGTATGTGTCTATGAACATGTTATTATTTGGTTTTATGAATTTTCAATTTTATATAAATGGCATCATTTTGTATGTATTCCTCTGTGAGTTGTCTTTTTCATTTAATACTTTGCTTGTGAGATTCATTTCTGTTAATGCTTGTGGCTGTAGTTCATTCTTTTTTTTTTTTTACCACGATAGTAAGATCCATTTATAAATACACAACAATTTACTTATCCATTATTTTTTCAATGTATATTCGAGATATTTCCAGTTTTCTTTTTCCTCTTGCAAATACTATCACTATGAACATTCACACACCTGTACTAGTGATTCTTTAGAGAAATATCTTGGAGTAGAATTGTTAGGTAGAAAGGTAAGCAAATGCTCAATTACAAGATAATTCCAAATTGTCTTCCAAGGAGCTGGGGACAATTTATTCTCTTATCAATAGATCTTGCAGTTTGTTCTCCATCCTCAATAATACTGTATGTTCCAGATCTTAACATTTTTGCCAATCTCATGAGTGTAATGGTATTTAATTTGGGTTTGAATTTGCATTGCCCTGATTGTTTCAAGCTTAGGAAGAAAGAGAAAGAATTTCTCTCAGCCACAGCATCCTTGTAAATGGGAATAATTATTCCTAACTCATTAGGTTGTGAGGATTAAATAAAACATAGTATTTGAAATTGAGCTTCATGCTAACACATGATAGGAGTTCTATGTGTATATTCTTATCTTTTAATTTAATTGCCTCCTCTTTAATCTCCTCTTTCAACTATGAAAAATAAATTCCGATTGCTTCTTGAGCTAATGATTGAAATACTTTTACTCCATAATTATCTTTCTTAACCAAAACTCTATACCTTAATTCCTTTATTTATTGAAAATAACTACACATTTTCCTCAAATTGCCTTACTCGTTTCATTTTATTCTTATTATTTATTTAGTTATAAATACTAGACAATGAAAAAGCAAAAAGAACTGAAATTAGTGAACTTTAATATGCAGTTTTTCTGAAAGAGAAGATCTTTTTAGATGGCTCATTGGCCTCAATACATTTTGTCCATTTTGTAGATGACCATTTCCAGGAAATTTTTCAGTAAGATAAGATTTGGAAAAATACATTAGGTAAATGGCTCTTGAAGTAGTGTTCTAATCTAACTATTAAAGCCAGTCCATATTCATAAATTGAAAGCTGGTGGAAAAATGTTGCTTTGATACATTTCTTTTATAATGACCTTGACATGTTTTAAAAAATACCAGAGGAGAATCTTCCAGAAGCACCACAGTGTTTTCTCACCACAGAGGTGGAATAGATTAACAAATCTGAGGAGGTAGTGACTGGTGTACACCCAGATCCAGGACTTTTTGGAGGAAAATGGGGTACAGGAAAGTGAGCAGGGGCCATGACTTTTCAGTTTTTATATCCCTCACTCCAAAAAGAATGTATGTACTCAGAGTGGGTAACTTGAGAAGGTTGGACTAAAGAATGAGGGTAGGTTGGAAATATGACTACTCATTTGAGAGAAGTGAAAGTGATCTCGTTTTCAGATGTGTATCTTTAAACCAACCTTTGTTCTTAAATAGATTTTTAATTCTTATTTCTTTCTTTCCACTAGATCAGTTTTCCAGCTGTAGAGAATAAACATAGCACATAGGCTATCTAAGTGTGCATATGGAAAATTGCGTATTAATGATTGTAATCTCATTGATGTGCATAACCCAAAATAATAAAACGTGATAGAGAATGGAAGTATTTTGCAATATTTTCTAAGCAACCGTCCTTCCATCTCACACATACACACACATACACACACACGCACGCGCACACACACATACACACGCACACATTTCAATTATGTTATGTATAAGAGAATGATCAAAGATGACTTATTTTAATGTGAACAGCTAATGAAAAATAAATGAGAAGTATTAATGATGTTTCTTTTATCAAATTTATAGAAATCAACAATCCTAAAAATATCTGTAAGAAAAAAAGCAATGTAATGAACCTCCAACCACGAAAAAAACAGAAGCAAATAAAATAAAGGTAGATTACTTTTGAAAAATATGTCAATACTCACATAAGTTTCAAGTATTTTTACTTTACATGAAAAACAAATGCAGTGAGAATTAGATCTATTTAGATTTTACATATTTTTTGCCAGAAATTAATTAATTAATTAATTAATTAATTTATATTGACTAGAAATTGGATCTATCTGAAAAGTCTATTCTACTTTACTTGAAACATCAGATCTACCCATCTTCAAAAGCTTAAGATGAGTAAAGTGTGAAGCCTACCTCCCGAGTTAAGCTCTGATCATTCTGACCTTGGTCCCCAATTTAACCCTTTTTCCTCCATCCTCCCCCCACCCCCTTTGGCAACCTTCAGCTTGCTCTCTATATTTATAGGACTGTTTCTTTTTTATTTTGTATATTCATTCATTTTGTTTTTTTAGATTCCATATATAAGTGAGATTGTATGGTATTTATGTTTCTCTGTGTGACTTATTTCACTTAGCATAACACCCTCTAGGTTCATGTATGTTGGCAAATGGCAAGATTTCATTCTTTTTCCTTGCTAAATAATATTCCAGTGTGTGTGTGTATCACATCTTCTTTATCCATTGATCTATTGATGGACATCTAGGTTGCTTTCATATCTTGGCTATTACTAGTAATACTGCAATAAATACAGGGGTGCATATATCTTTTTGAATTAGTGTTTTTGTTTTCCTAGACAAATATCCAGAAATGGAATTATTGGATTGTATAACACCCTTATTTTTAATTTTTTAAGGAATACTATTTTCCATGGTGGCTGAACTAATTTATATTCCACCAACAGTGTATGAAGGTTCCCTTTTCTCCACACCCTTGCCAGCACTTGGTTGATTTATTGATGACAGCCATTCTGACAGGTATGAGGTGATAGCTCATTGTAGATTTAATTTGCATTTCTCTGATGATTAGTGATTTTGAGCATTTTTTCATATGTCTGTTGGCTATCCTATGTCCTCTTTGGAGAAATATCTATTTAGGTCTTTGGCCCATTTTTAAACCAGATTGTTTGTTTTTTTGATGTTAAGTTGTATGAGTTCCGTATACATTTTGAATTTCAACCCCTTATCAGATGTATCACTTGTGACTATATTTTCCCATTCTGTAGGTTTTTTGTTTTGTTCTGTTGATGGTTAGAAATTTATTTTTTATAAAAGTAAGAAGAAGTATATGGTAGACATTGGCATTATTGAAGAAATGCCAAATCAGTCTTCACCTAAGCACTTAGTGAAAAAGGATCTTTCTTTTTCAGTCTAACAGAGGCTTTCCATTTATTTTTTAATCTCTAAAGAATTTATAGCAGGAATAAGTAGCAAGGCTCCATGCTTGTCTATAAAGCACACCTGAATCATGAGTATAGAAGAGATCAGTAGAAGGATTAGTGGAGGTTTGAAAAGGCATTTTACTTTTTCCCACCATTGAATACAGTAGAGTAGATACAAAAAGTCTTTGATCCAGAAAGACGGAAATAGGATTAGAATTCATATTTCTTTCCCAAGGCCTCACCAGTTAAATTCAGAATCTGTAAGCAGCATTTTGCAAAACATTTCTTTTTGTCAGCTCAACAGCAGTTATTCCTTTGGTACCCTAGGGCAGCTCACCCTTCTGAAAGTCCTGATGCCATGGGTGGGCAGAAGTCATGAATGCGTGGGATCCCTGTCCTTCTGGAGTTTGTTTGGAACCTGGGTTGTGAAGAATCTTGGTTGAGGAGGCATCTGGTTATGTGCACTTAAACTAAGTCTGGATGACTAAAATCGGGGCGTATTGGAGAGGAGGCATGTCAGACAGCATGAAAAGCAGGAGCAAAGGCACTATTTTAGAAATGGTTCAGAAGGAAGATCTTCGATCCAGCTCTGATACTTAGCAGTGTGAATTAGAGTCCACCGCTTGACCTCTTTAAGTCTCAGTTTCTTCTTTAGTAAGCTGACAATAAAAATACAGAAGCCCTGTACTTACTAATCATTTAGGTTTTCAATAGCAGGTCAGAGGTCCGTTTGCTTAAGTCCAAAGTAAACATATTTTGAATTTCTTTCAAAATGGCAGTCTAAACTGGTCCTTCAAAGTTTGAAACCAGTAATATTTTCTCTCCTTATTGGTATATGTTAGGGAGTCTTTTTGCTCATTTAAAATCTTAAGAGAAAGGTAAACAATCTCATGCCCTCTTACCACAAATGATACCCAGCCACAGTGGTCAGGAGCACTGCCAACTCTGGTATCCATACTCAGTGCCTAGCCTACTTCTTCACATGGTGCAGAACTGAACACTCTATGAACCTATGGGACCACCCTTCACGCAGGGGACCAGTTTTATCAGTGGCTATTTCCCCATGCTTCTCAAACCATGCTTGACCACTCCTGAGTTGATGTAGAGGGGGTCTAAATTTCAGGACACAAAATAAAATGTATAAGGCATAAAAATACATATATATATATATATATATCTTTCTTAATTTATGTTTTGAACTTCTATTTAGGTTTATATGGCTCAAGTGAGGTAAAGTGGTGGAAGTGTGTGTGTGTGTGTGTGTGTGTGTGTGTGTGTGTGTGTGTGAACCTTTTGTTGCTAGGTGGTTCTAGCTTCCCACTAGAAAGGGCAGTAAACTCACCACTATCATCACCAGAACTCAGCACATGATAAGCTAACAATTTATATTTATTGAATAAATAAATAGATGATTTAAAATGAATGATTAGTTAAATTGGAAAACCTAGGTTTTTTCATTAGAGTGTCTTCCCACTCACAGATAGTTCTGGATAGGAGTGTCTTTAGCAGGCTTCCTACACTGATCAAATGAGAAAACAAATCAGCACAAAACTGTCCGGCATTTCTTTGCTTTATGCTTTCAAGCTTAGACTAAATGATGGATTTTCTTTATTTTATTAATGTCTCCAGAAATCTTTTAGGCTAGTAAATCTCTCTGAAAATACAGCAGCAGTTAGCAAGAAGGAAAAAAATAAAGAAACCTTTTAAACCATCTCTTAAAATGAACTCAGGGATAATTATAAGCTCACAAGTATAAACATGTTCAATCAAAATTGAATTCAGGAATAAAGAGACTAACTAATAGCATCCCATACATCTCTGCGTGTGAAGCCTTGGACTGTGGCTGGCCAAGTGTACAAGCCAGTGATAGTAACAGTCATAACAAATGTTCTGACACACAGGGTGAAAAGTCCTGGGCTGATGTTATTTCAGTTTTGTTATGGCATCATGGAACTAGTCATTTACTTGTTAGCCATCCCTATCTTACTATATGTTGCTTTAATTTCTAAAATGAGATGCTAGGCTAAATTATTTAATTACAAAATTTGATAGCCAGCATATATCTTGTAAATATCAGTAACAATACAAATACAGATTTGTCTACACTGAATTTCTTGGAATTTAAAGTCAGTGTTTGTCCAAAACGATTTTTTTCAGTTAATACTACACAGTACTTGCAATCCTTTTGACAGATTTATGCCCACCCTTCCATCCTAGGACATTTATTGAGCAACTACTATATGCCAAAAATTGTGCTAAAAGTTGAGGTTATCTCACGTAAACAGAATATGTTCTCTACCTCAGAGAACAACAGTCTAACTGGAGAGACAGTCATTGAATGAGTAATTATAATTTCATGTGATAAGTAAAATAAAAGAGACATGCATATGTTGTTAAGGAGAGGGTAATTAATACTCCTTGGGTGGCAAAGAGGAATCAAAAGCTAAAGCAGGAGGTCCTTAAAGAATTCTCCAGGAGTCTTCCAGGCCTCATGTTAATAAACAAGGCCTAAATTTCATGTGCTTATCTGAATTAAAATAGATAAACTGTATTTCCCAATGTCATGGTTCTCAGCCTTGATTGTGCACTAGAATCAGTTGGGGAACTCTTAGAAAATGGGAATGAGGGGACCATACAAATTATAATTCAGAATCTCTGGAGTTAGCTTCAGTCATTTGTCCCAAAACGAAATGTATCCAGGTGATCTGAATTATGTCACAAGGTCTGAGAACAACTTTTGTTAGTAATCAACTACAGGACATCTTCTTTGCCCTAAGTGCCACAGGGACCGTTATTTTACGGAGAGGGTATGAGATGGAACAGAACTCTATATAAATCCTTGAAAGAAAAAAAAATGTAAGAATAATACAACAGCTTAAAATCCACAACTTCACCTTTGTACACCTAACTGCAATCAGTGTACAAACCAATTCCAATGTGGTTTAGTATATATATAAATGATGTTTTGCAATAGTCACTAACTAGCATTGAGAATTACAAGTCAGTGTGTGGATAAGAAGACTCTTCCATGCTGAACACTTGGGGTTATAAGTACTCAAGTGATTCCTGTCTCAGTGATACTGTTCTGAGTGGTTCCTGAACATTTTATGTGATGGATTAAGCATAGAATATGGACCAAATAAAAATATTCCCTTTTTTGAAAAATGAAGGCAACTCTAAATTAACTATGGGTAATAATTAGTTAATAATAAGGTAACATATAAATGTTGGTTCACTAATTGTGACAAATAAAAAACATTAATGTAAGATGCTAATAATAGGGGAAACTGGGTATGCGTTATAAGGGAACACTCTCAATACTACAATCTTTTCAATATATAGCAAGTATAAAACTTCAAAAATTTTAAAGTTTCTTTTTAAAAAGTCTCTCCTTTCTATTTTTAAAGCTGAAATACATCATTCAATGCCATCTTTCTCCTTCTGCATGAGAATTTGACCTTCAGTTACCTTTTTAGATCTCTTCCCCCATAACCTAATAAGTTAGAATATCATCTGTGTTACTAGGCCAATATTACTTATGATAAAAATGATACCTGGTTGGTAAATTGCATCCGAGCTGAAAGAACCATAAACACCTGATAGGAAACCATAGCTTTAGGCTTACTTCAATGTGGGGAGTCCTTTTAATTTGCATGACCCTTGTAGGGGTCTTGGAAGCTATGCCTATGATGCTGTTATAGGAGATATTGGCTCCTGTGAAGCATAAGGCTTCTAATACAGGCAAATTTCACACCTGCCTGGCATGAGGTTCATTTCCTTACACTTGAGCTGTCACCTGGATGCCAAGAGAATAGCTTCTGGACTGTATGGATTCAGTAAGGTGTCCTCCAAAGAGTAGAGCTGATGCTGCCTTGCTGGCAGGCTGTATTTCTTGTCCTAGAGTTTTCTGAGTAACCAAATTGCCAAATGTGGCCTACAGGAGACCTATGAGGCTGTCAGAGAAACATTGCCTGATAGATATTGAATATCTCTATCATTACTTCCTCGAGAACCTGTAGACAGATGAGAAATGGTGTACTATATTTTCTCTCATACATAGAGACATACTTTCATCCATCTATTGAATGGTCATATAAATCAATTTAAGGATCAGCGTTAGCATAAGTACTTGTTCATGCTAATTATGTGTAATCATAGTTAATTCAAAGATAATCAAAGAAAAGAGGTAAAAGGTACAAAGGAGCACCTTAATCTATTTGTGTGTCTGTCTATATCTATCTATTATTATTATTATTATTATCATCATCATCGATCTATCATCTATCTACCTATCTATCATCTATCTATCTATCTATCTATCTATCTATCTATCTATCTATCTATCTATCTATCATCTATCATTCATCTATCCATTCATCTATTTATCTATTGTTATTGAGGTTTTCTTTTATGAGATGACAATATCACAATAGTTAAGAATAATTTGTAATGAGGTATAATTTGATAACACAGGTCTTCTGAAAAGTTAGAAGAAACAAGAGGGTATTAGAGATCTTTGGTAGTTTTGAAGGAAAGATATTGAGAGAAAAGTAGATTTCTTTCTAAAGTGGGCAAAACATTTACAGATTTGGGTAGATGTAGTTAGTATGTTCTTTTCTGTTTATCCATAAATAATATTGCAAATGAAATTGTGGGACATCATATCTGTTAATATTGACTGATGAGACTGCTATCCCTTTAATTGAAAACAAAATTAGTTCTGGATGTATTGAACTAGCTTTATTTTTTAATAACTTCATTTTTATGTAAGTATTTTTTCATTCTCTATAGAAAAATATATTTATTTCCAAGAGCCACAACAAAAATCACATGGCCATATAACTGGATTTCAGCAGCCACTGAAAGTTACTTCCCAGCTTATGCTTAGAGCCAATCTTGTGGATGAAATGCAGGGAGAAAAGACAGAATGAGGGTACCCTTCTACTCCAGATTCTTTTTATGATAATTGTGATGGGCTCTGTGTGAATCTGGGTAATATTTAGAGAGTCCATAAATGAGTGGGTGACTTATCCCAAATGAGCAAGTCTACCTCCTTTGCTGCACCTACGACCTACCACATCAGCATCATCTGTTTACAGGTCTCTGTTTCCCACTGTGAGCACCTTGAGAAAACTCCCGTGTGAGCACCTTGAGAAAAGAGACTGGATATCCTTTATCTTTGATTTTCAAGTATCACAACTAGTAAGCATTGAAATGAAAATAAACTTTTAGAAAAGTAGAGTAAACAATCTCAGATAAAGAGTCTGGGAGGTGATTCTAAGACTCTGGACAGGATTTGGTACATTCTTTACCAAAGAAAGAAAATATAGAAGTAGCTTAGGAAGCTAATTGATAAAATATCTTTTCATTCTGCCAAATTCGATTTCTGAAAATTGTGTCCTGTTCAAGGTCATCTGAGTCTTATGGGTCTCTTTTTTCTCTTAGACTAATGTTTATTTCCAAATGTTCACCATTTCAAGATTCTGTTATCTAATGCAGACACTCAGAACTCTAGGTAGGCACTAATAACTTTGGTGCTATTAAGGATACAAATTAAAAATTAACAATGCAATCTCATAAAATTCCAGTGATAGCACCACAATTACTCTGCAAAACAACACAGTTCTTTATAGAATCTTCCTTTGCTTCTAGACTGCATTTTGTCTGACAAGCATTTGCCAACAAAGACATCATACTAATTACTATTTGTTATACAAAAGGCAGGAAAACTGATAAATGATTCATTGATTATTTTCTTTCAGAAATAATTCTTCCACTCTTGTCCTTAAGTTACATTTGGATAATAAATAGAGGCTTTAAGTGCTTTCCCAAGGAGTTATTTAGAAGAAATCATGTCGACATTTCAATTCTCAGCAACTTAGCCACTGTGAGTGGATACCCATTTTAAAAAAAGGACAAAACAAATATTTTGAGCTCTTTGTGTGTGGAAATAAATGGTCCTTTTAAAAGTGGATCTATAAAATGTACTTTTGCTCCTCAGATTCTTGAATCTCCACCATTCTAAGTTGTATAAGGTACAACTTCTCTTCTTTATCCCAAGATGGGTGTATAAGAGGGACAAGATATCTCTTAACATTTATTTTGGTTTTTCTGCCTTGAGAAAGTCGACACATGATATAATTTGCCTAAGGGCAATATCTGGGCAATAGCATGAATTTGGGCAGAGTGAGGATGTGAGCCAGTTTATAAGTTCTTCAGTGACCAGGAAGGAGTAACCAGGAGGTGTGCGATGAAGATGGGTGAAGGGCAATAGGGCAAGAGTCATGGGCTCCAAGGTTCTCTTTGATGTTGCCTCATCTGCAGGTAAGTGAGTGAGTTATGATCCCCAAATCTAAACAAGAAGCCCAGTGCTCTCTCCATCTGCACATGTCCCCTATGTGCACACCATGCCTCTTGTACACACCATGTCCCAGATGGATCTTTGCAGATTTTCTCAACCTTTTCCTCATTTCTGTATCCCTATCTCTGTTAATGGTGTTAGCAGTCATGTAGTCTACAAACATTTCCTCATCATCTCATCTCCTTGCTCTCCCTTAACTCCACATATTACTGCGAGATTTTACTTTATAATATTTCTGAAATTTATTCCCTCCCTCTTCCTTCACTCAGAACCTCATCCTCTTTTTTTCTGGAGAACTGTAGACACTTCCTGACTGGTCTTTCTGCCTTCTGTCTTTTCCCCAACTTATCCATTTCCCAAACTGCTGCCATAGCGATTTTTCTATACTGCAAAGCTGATTATGTCATTCTCTTGGCTTAAGATACTTAAATTGCTTTCCATCATCTAGACCAGAGAATAAAATCTAGTATTCTTCACCTTGCTTTAAAAAAAAATCTTCACTATTTTACCCTAGTTTACATTTCTGGCCTCATATCTGTAAGTTGATTCTCTACGTGCATGATATATTTGAACCATTCAAAATAATGTATAGAACTCCTTATTGTGCCATTTGTAATTCAAATAAATGTGCCATTTGTTTACATACTAGGTGCCAAGCACTTTCCTAGGTCCTGGGAATATAGATGTGGCACCTTTGCACATGCTCTTCTGGAATGCCTGTTTTAGGCTTCCTTTAAAATTCTGTTCACACGTCACCTCTTCTGTAGAGTCTTCACTGACTCCTCTAGGCAGAGGCAGTCAGGCCATTTTTGATGGCCATATATACACAGCTCTGATATGGCATATTATAAAAATGTGCTTCGGTGTCTCTCTTCTTCACTAAACTCTAGGACTGAAGTCCTTGAAGACAGAGCCTATGCCTCATTCACCTCTGTATTCTTAATGTTTAGGGTAGTGCCTGGCACTACATAGGTTCCTGGTAAATGTTTTCTGAGTGAATAACAGTATGTGTCCATCATGTCCAGGAGAAATCTACTTCTTGCATATTTACGAAATATAAGCACATCACCAGAGGATTTCCCCCTGACACACACACACACACACCCCTCTGCTGTCAAAGTTATCTCTCAAATTTCTGGATCAAAAAAAATTATTTTTTTTCTAAAAAAAAAAAGTAGAAGGGTAACAATTGTTATCTCAGGGTAGTGGCACATGTTCTCACTGTTTGAAATGTCCACCCCACTCCCTCTTACTCTCTCACACACACACACACACACACACACACACAAACACACGCATTCCCCACCTAGTTAACTCTTACCAATCCTTGATAGCTCAACTCATTTACATTTATTCAGCAAACCTCTGATCCTCCCATCTCCCCAGATTAAATGAAGTCCCGTGTAATCTTTTTTTATTCTTGTATCATCAAATATCTTTCTTTTCTAGCTTTTACCGACATATTTATTTGTATAATTACTTTATTAATTTTATTTTTCCTTTCAAACCTTCCAAGGACAGCCTCCATGTCAATTACATAGATGTTGAAAACCTATTTGTTGAATAATAAACAAACGAATGATCTAGTTTAATCCTCATAATAATTATCCAAAGTAAACACTGTTATCATCTGCACTTTCTAGAGCAAAGGGACACTGGGTACAATGAAATAATCTGCCCAAGGTCACAGTCAGGGATGAAACCCTGGGACAGTTACTGGATTTCTGCACACCCGCTTCCTTATCACAGAGAACTAATCTAGAGCTATTTTAAAACTTTAAATAAAGGAGCTCAGCTTTATTATTCACTGTTGGATAGCTAAGAAATTTGTTAATTTTAAACACGAGCTAAAAAAATATGAGTGTATCCACAGAGGGTTTGTCTTTTTTGATCTCTCAGCTCTGATTGGAAATAAGTCAGTAAGAACAGTATCGTCGAAATCTCCTCCATGAAGATCCATGTGGGTGCCTGAAGTCTGACAATAGAAAAAGTAAGCCTATTTTCTTCTCTATTATAGGGTTCTTGTATATTTCCCGGTGTGAGTTTGAAATAATTAAAAAAGTAATCTGATACTTGCAATTTAGTGAAACATATCTGACAACTAGGTACCGAAGAATTCATTGTTATGTTATTTTATAGCCTTCTTAAAAATCCTAATCCTGCTTCTTTTACAGAATGGATATATTCTTTCCTATTAAAAGACACTGAAAAGTAATGGCAGATGAAAAATAGTCACATGGAGCAGTTGCTCAAAACCTCAGTAAAGTATGGGATCTGAATTCACA
Organism: Pteropus alecto; assembly: GCF_000325575.1. NCBI lineage: Eukaryota > Metazoa > Chordata > Mammalia > Chiroptera > Pteropodidae > Pteropus > Pteropus alecto. The sequence continues at coordinate 23,451,834 of NW_006441955.1, read as the reverse complement.
GAGTTCTGTGGATTTCAGTTAATGAGAAATAGAAACAAGCACATCTTGAATACAGACATACCACATGAGTAAAATTTAGCCACAAAATGAATACATTTTCCAAAGCCACTTGCCGATCCTGTCCTTAGCTGCCATTGGGTGCAGCTAGAAATGACTAAGATACATTCCCAGTTTGTAGGGTACTTAACTTAGTGAAAGGAAGGCGACACTGAATACAAAATGGATTACGAGAATAAAACTGGAACCCATCTTCTACTGCTCAGGGAGAAAGTAAGGACAATTGTTGCCTCCTCCTTCCTATCTATCTATCTATGAACAAAAAGCTGCATGTGAACAAAAAGCTGCATGCAGGAAGGGGTGCTGTTTGTCAAGGAAGAATTGGTTTCCAACTCATTAAGTATTGAAATATCCCGTTTATCTGCCTCTAGTAGGATCTTGTTATTTTCAAAGCTAATTTAAGCTACTCTTAAAAACAAGCCAGTTTTTCTATTTCTACTTCTTTCACATGGTTCTCCTACTATTACTCAAACAGCCATGCAGTTAGGACTAGAGCTCTGAGGACTCAGCTCCCCCACCTGACGTGCTGCATCATGTTAATGCTGAATTTCAGATATGAATTATTTTAATGGCCCATTTTATAAGCTGCTGTCCAAATTCTTACAAAAAATAGCAAGTTTTATTCTCTAACTGCTTAATAAAAATCTCTTTCCAGTTTTTCTCATTCAGAAGGGGATAATAGAAAGCAGATCAAGATAAATTTGTCCTGTGGACCAGGCAAATTCCTTTACACTAGGACAAAGGGCAAGCCTTCTGGTGAGTAGAAATGGACTACATGTCAGGAAGCACAGGGTGAAGGGAAAACTCAGTTCAGAGCTGTTTTTTCACACCTGGAAAAGTGTGGAATTCTTGTAAACTGCTGTCAAAGTATTCGATTGTCATGTGAAATAGTTTAGCCCTAATGAAAAAATCTCCATAATAACAAACAAGGGGATATTTGCAAATGGCATGCAATATTAGAGACCAAAGCAACACTTTGTTGTGATGGAATGTCTCGATGCATTATTCATGCATTTTTGTTTTTATTCAGAACTGTGTAGACACACATTTGCTTAAAATACATTAACTTTCCCATTCCAGTGGAGTCACTGGGCAGAAGTTGGTTTATATCACCAGGTGGAGTGTATCAGTCAGGGTCTAAACAAGAAAGAGAAACCACTCTATGTATTTCAAATAGAGATACTTTAATACTGGAGTTGGTTACACACATGATGGAAGACCTGAAAAGCCAAACAGGGGAAAATGAAGCAGCAGCAGGAAGCCACTACCCTAGGACGTGGTATTTCCAGAAACCAATATACTCACGCTGGAACAAGTACCAATGTGGAGACTGCCTAGCAGAAGCTGGGAAGGGGCAGCCAGTGGGAGTGAAGCCAGAGAAGACATAGCTTCTGCTATAAATGACTGCCAAAGGCAAAAAGAGAAATACTTTGACTTCTCTCTCTTCTCATCCTCCAGTCTTCCTGCCAATACCCACTGCTGGCCAAAAACATCAGGAAGCTGTTTGTCTAAGGAGCTTTGAAAATGGTGTTTCCTGTGATTGACAGTTAGAACAGAAGAAGGCAGAGAAATGGACTTAAGGACAAACAGGCAAATGGGCAACCAGTGCACCTGTGCTGCCCTCCAGCATCGGATCTTCAGCGAATATCAAGTACGTTCCTTTTGTGCTATAAGCTTTGAAATTCAGTTAACTTTTCCTCCCTTTCCCTTCACTCCCTTCCCTTCCTTTTCCCTTTTCTTCATATTCATTGACCTATCTCTTGTGTCCTGCGTAACACACAGATGTCAACATTTTTTTGTGGAAGAAAAGCAGAGGTCAAAGGGGATGTGCCAAGAGAGGAGACCAATAGTGAAGGCATTATGTACTTCATTTGAATATGGCTTCATTTAAAAAAGATCTGGGTGGAATGTTTTAATATTTTTTTAAAGGATGTTTCTTTGAGAGACAGTACACTTAAAATAAGTATTCATGATCACTGAACATATCCTGGGTCTACTGTTCATTTTTAGGATGGGTTTAGGGGCACACAGAGTACAAAGCTCTAGACTGAGATCTGTTCTAGAAAGAAGCAGAATGGCCATGTGTAAAAAGAGAAAAGGGGCAAAGTCTATTCTATGCATCCATCATCTCTGCTTCTTACCTCCATCCCCTCTTGGCGTACCCCTGGCTCACCAGGTGTTGCTTGCCCAGTGCCTCCTCATGTTCCCGGAGGCCCAGAAAGACCTGCTCTCGTGGATGCTCGCAGTGGCTCGTGCTGCCACAGCCAGCACTAGGATCTGTCCATACCTTTTGATGCCATGAGTCTGCCTCTTGCGCCAATCCCAGCTTCCAGGCTTTGCCACCGACATGTCATTTCTCTTGTTCCAATGGCACTCATTAGATCTGAATCTCACTGCCTGAGGGCCAGGCCCTCTTTATAACTTTTGTTTATCAAGAGCCCACTATGTCCTTGGAGTTAGACTAGAAACTTGGTCTGGATTATTTAGTTTAATTCTCATGGCAACTCACAGTTTACAGATAAAGAGATAGATTTAGAGATTAAATAATTTGCCCAAGATCATCCAAATAAATAGTAAGTCATAGAAGTGGGATTTGAACTAGTTTCTGTGTTTAAGAATATACAGCAGACTCCCTTATCTGTAGTTTCACGTTCTACTATTTCGGTTACCTGTGGTCAACCACAGTCCAAAAATATGAAATGGAAAATTCCAGGAATAAACCATGTATAAGTTTTAAATTTCACGCTGTTCTGAATAGTGTGATAAAATATTGCTCTGTCCTTCTCTGTCCTGTCCAGGACATAAGTCATCCCTTTGTCCAGTGTATCCACACTGTGTATCCCATCTGCCCATTAGTCACTTAACAGCCTCTTTGGTTAACAGATCGACTGTGGTGGTATTGCAGTGCAAGTAACCCTTATTTTACTTAATAATGCTACATTCACATAACTTCTATTATAAGACATTGTTATAATTGTTCTATTTTATTATTGTTATTATTAACCTCTTAGTGTGCTTCATTTATAAATTAAACTTAATCATAGGTATGTATGTATAGGAAAAAACATAGTATATATAGAGTTTGGTACTATCTGCAGTTTCAGGTATCCACTAGGAGTCTTGGAATGTATGCCCCGAGATTCAGGGGGGTACTGCTGTATTCCATTACACTGTCTCAGACAGCCCAATGGCCAGTACGGGGAACAAGTACGGCAGGTGGCTCCTCATTTATACCAGGCTCTCAGCATCTAGGGAACTTTGCCCTTTTATCAGGCACCTCAAAGCTACAGTCATAGCTCTGTACATGCACACGTGCACACACGCACACCCACACAGTTGCTGAGGACAACTGGATAGACATTGGTACCTTCATGGACATCCTGCTGTCCAGCAATAGTGTGCACGCTAACAGTGTAGTGACCAGGACTTATGCAATATGTGCTCCCAGGACCTGGACTCCTAATTAGCCTTCTATCGCACAGAGTGAATCGGTGTCAGGTAATCAAACACATTTTTTTTCCCTTGTCTCTTCTCATTTAGGAGGCTGTACCTACTTCCTACTGCTTATTTTGTACCACTTATCAAGACTAATATAAAATCATTCTAATAATAATCCGCCCAAACTGGCCTTCATATCTGGTGTCTGCTGGAGTATAACAAAGATCCTTTCATTTTGGTTTTAAAGCATTGCTTCGTCCAACCAACTGACTGGAAACTGATACACATTCCAACCTAAAGGTTATAGATCAGCAGGTAAATGCAGAAATTCTATTAGTTTTCCGACCTAGGGTTTATGCCATTCATTTTAAATAAAATCAAAATCCTATACAGGAATAAGAAAAGTACCATGGACAGATGATTTTTAAAAGCATCCACTCACCTACTGTTATATAAGGGCCAAGAAGGCAGTAGTTTCTGTATTATCATGTCGATACTTTTTATTCCTGTTCATTGACTTAGACAAAGACAGTAAATAACATACAGGTAATAGATACATTTTGAAGAAATATTAAAATACTGATTGATGTAACATTAAGAAATTAAAGTCCCTCAGGTAAAGAGAAAGAAAAATTAAAATGCCTTTGATTCTTAATGAAACTGCACCAGGCTTATATAAATCTAAATTCCTTATTTTAACCTGAGCTTAAAATGATGGATTCACTTGACAGAGCTTTACAAATCCTAGCAATGAACACTATCGTTTATTACCAGAATGAGTGATAATAGGGTCTAGCAGAAAGATATCATATATTGGAAAGTGCCCAAAAAGTTTAGCAAGACAATATTTCTTTTTCACAATACAAAGATAAAACAGTTGTAAAACTGAGGGTTCATTTCCTTCACTTGGAAGAGAAGGGCAGGTGGGTGTTTTGGTTAAACAGATTGCAACCCTCTCCTATAGGAATGTAATGGAGAATGAACAAACACAAGAGGTAATATTCACTCCATAGTGCAAGAAGGTACATGGATTTAAAGTCCATCACAGTAATTAAATTTCAATGTTGACACAGTACATCTCAACACTCAGAGTTCTAAATATAGTTTATACAGTGCCCATGAGCAAAATGCAATACACATGAATATTTATCTCTGTATTGACGATTCTTCTGCTGCATTCTCAGAAAAGAATGGTCGAGATTAGGACAGACCAGGACAGAATTTGATGATATTAATTTCAAATAGTTGAAATGATTCTGTGACCTTATCTGAGGCAGTAAAATATTTTTGGTTACAATACCAGTGAAATCTAATTAGGAGCCACATATTTAAAATAGATTCAAGTGGAGTAGATCAGTTGATTTATGGGGGGTGGGCGTGAGGGTCAGGTATTCCAAACCCTTGACTGCTCAGTGCCATAGTAGACTCACACGTACAACCAACAACTACTGTTTAAACCCATAAATAAGTAAAATAAAAATCCATTTGGTATTTGATTGATTTTAAGGTACTGTAGTGATTTTAAGTTACTGACAGATGGTAGAGCTATATATTTCAAAGGAAGGGCTTAAGGGATTGGTTGATTATGATAAAGAAGAAGCAATAAGATTAGAAGAAGTAAGTGTTATTTACTCTCTGTCACTCTTCAGGAAGATACCATCTTCTTTCATATTATTTCCAGGGCTTCAACTGTAGGTCTGGTTCTGGCACGGCATTTGCATCAACTCTGTGCATCAACTCTAACCCCAGTCTGTCCAGCTCTGCCCACAGAAATGATGTCTGCATTAGGGCTCTCCCTTTGCTAGAAGTGGCTAGGACTGCAAGGTGCTGTTCTTCCTTTCATGCCTAATGTATTTCTCCAGCATTAGCTCAGATTTCCTCAAGCATATTCACTAGTTTATTGGTCAGCACAGGTTAAGTATGCTGCAGTAAGGATTTACTCAGTGTCTTATAACCACTTATTTCTTGTTAGTATTACATGACCATAATGGGTTAGCTAGATGTCTACACTCTGGGACCCACACTAATGAAACCCTCTTATTTGGGACATGGCTGGCCTTGTGACAGAAAAAAGGCCATATGGCAATATATTGCATAAGTGTTCTGAAAACTTTCTGTTGGAGGTAGCACACAACACTTCTGCTCATATGTCATTGGCAAAAATAAGTCAACTGGCCAAATTTAACATCAAAGAAGGGAAGTGTATCATCATTCCCTAGGTAAGGGCCCATAAGGAGGAGTGGCAATATTTTAAACAATCTAATACACCCAGCTAATTGCTCAGGATCTCCCTCTCCCCAACCACTAAGACAGCTAGAATCAATAATCTCAGCTTTGTTTCTTTTGTCTATAATTTCAATGGCAGATACCAGATTTCTCTAGAGTTGATGTGGTCCATGACAATTTCCACCCAGGGCCAAAGTTAGGATTTCTTGAACGTTCTTGTTTTAGAGCATGTTTTTCCTTTTAGGAGTGCCTATTAAATAATTTCATGCCTGAGGTCACTGCTAGGTTTTAAGATATTTGGAAAGCAGAGATAACTAGCATGTCCTGATCAAAAGGATTGCTCTGCCTCACTGCTGCTGACCCTTTCAGGAAGACATTTTTATGGAGTTCTGTAAATACAAAATCATAACTTTAAAAAAACAGTTTTAATACTCATTAAGACATGTTTTACATCAAGAAGAACTGAGCTTTGCATCATAGATGTTTATTAATGGATTCATGAATTGATTGACCCATAACATAGTCATTCATTCGTTTAGCATATTCTATGAACTAAGCAAGCACTGTGCCAGATCAAGTTCTGTTCTCACAGAGTTTACAAACCAATAAGGGGAGGATAGCTGACATCACAAATGGCATATTCAATATCTGATGTCATCCCAACAGCTACACCGATCCCAGCTCTACCATTCACTGACTATAAGATCTACCTAGCTTCTATAATCCTCTCCAAACTAAGAGAGGAAGAATATAAGTAACTATCCTATAGGTTTATTGTAGAGATCTCTCGAGATAATAAAAAAGATTTAATTTTGTCTGGAGCACAGCAAGTGCCCAATAAACATTTGTCATGGGCCTCATTACAACAGTGACCAGATTAAATGTTATATATAGTTGGGAGGCAGAAGAGAATCTGGTTTGCAGAATTTCACCTGAAAAAGATCTTGGAGGTCTTCACTGAAGAAGCTTACTGTGGATCAACAGTGTAATACTGTTTAAAGCTAAATATGATAAGTAATGGGTGAAAAATGTAATATTGTAGCAAAATTAATTCTATTTTAGTCTTCCATGATCAAAACTCACCCAGAATACAGAAATACGCTTTTTGGTACGGGACATGTATTTCTGAAAATGGAGTGCCAGCTGTATCTGCATCACACAGTCTCCTAAGAACATAGTCTCTATGAAGATGAGTTCCTGTCATTATTGTTAAAATCACTCTTCCATTTTTGTTAAATCACTAGAAGTCATGACATGCTCTAGCTTTAGTTTTCTCTAAGAATTTTTCAAACAATTGTTAGCCATTCTTATGGGGATGCTTTATAATGCCCTTCAGAATGTCAAAAGGACTTACACCA
>NW_006441955.1:23408712-23444743 GCF_000325575.1 Pteropus alecto | reverse complement strand
CTGCTGATCTTTACCATCTGTTACCTTGACCTTTTTTCATCAAAGGCTTCTCAAGCTGCTGGAAACCCTGCATGTTAACACCCAGTATGATACTCTTTCTGTTTCTCTGCCTCAGTCTCAGCACCACCACTTGCATACATTTTCTCTGCCATTATGGCTTGAAGCAGTTCACCAGAACACAAATATCTATGGCAAAAGAGAGGCTCCAGAGGGGTATATAATACACATTGCCGAACACTTTCAACTCAGTATGGTGCAGTGGAGTGTTCACTGGCTGAGAATATTTGCCATATGGGACACAAATGTTTGCTGCCTGAAAGCATATAGAACTGTCTACCACACCAGCTCTCACTAGCTCAGAGTATGCCGGCACTCTGAGAATCTGAAAAATTATCTGTTAATAGTAAGCTCTAATGAATTGTTTTATAAATGCATATATTTTTCTTTGGGGAAACAATTTTATATACAAATAGTATTGTAATGACTGAGCCAGCAAAAAGCAGTATTAAATGGAACACGTGTTCCAATTTAGCAGCACGTTAAGAGGGATAAAGATAAACCATTGATTGCTTAGGGGATAACCAGGTGATGCAGGATATAGGAAACCTGGTTAGAGCAACTAGGAATGTGAGCCTCCAAAAGAAAACGTAGTTCACTTGAAAGCTCCTTTCAAGCAAGAAGGGAAGCTGAATTGCTCTGTTCTGTTCCAGAGGGCAGAATGAGGACCAAAACCTGGAAATTATGACAGCGCATATTTTTGTCCAGCTTGAGAAAAGATTTTCTATTTCTTACTGTCCAGAAAAAGGAATAGTTTGTATTCTGTGATAATGAGTTCCGTATCACTAGAGGTAGTAAGTAGGATGACCATTTGTTAGAGACATTATATATGGGATTGTTTAACAAGGTGATGTGGTGGTTTATGAAAAATGGCCACAAACTTGTATTTTGACAAACTGACATTCCTTCCATAGAGAAATGGGGGTCAATGTCCCCTCTCCTTGAATCTGGCTGGGCTTATAGTTGCTTTAATTAATTAAGGATGGTAGAAGTGATACTATATGACTTCCAAACATAGGTCATAAAAGTCTAGACAACATCTACCTTGTTTTCTTGGAACGCTGACTTTTGAGAGGTTCTCTTTCAGAACTCAGTCACCATGCTGTGAGAAATCCAAACCATGTGGAAAGACCATACGTGGGAAGAAAAATTCCAATTCGAGTTAAATTTCATTTATATCTATTTTGTCATTTGAAAAATTAGAAATAAAATTTTCTAGTAAAATTTAATATTCTACTTGATAATGAATGAATCATCCTGCATCCATATCTCAAAGAATCAACATATTAAACATTCTCTTTCAGCATATTGTCATATATCCTGATTTAGATGGTCTAGTCAGATCGGTTTATATATTTATTATATTATTTGTCTTGACTTATTAATTAGCCTTCTTAAAATGGACTAGGGGCTTAAAGTGATGCCTGCAAAGAAACCACAGATTGACAAAAAAAAAATACTAACAATGCAAACACATGCACATAACAAGAAACTGGCAGAGCTTAGCACTTTGCCTTCCTAGATCAAGCTTCCAGCCAGCCACAGTACCAGAATAAAAACAGTGATGATCTGATCAGAACTAACAATTCAGAAATTACTCAGATTATATGAGATACAGATTTATTATAGCTACTACATTACTGACCCTCACCCTAAGAGTTGTGCCTTGGTATATTAGTGATTATAGCACATGTGTGTACATTTTTAAATAATAAATATAAAGAGAAAACTGAATTTTCAAATATTTTTGACCTACAAAATGTAAATTTCATATGGATCAACCTAATTTATTGAGATTAAATGCTTATCAATTATTTACCTTTAGAGCAAGTGCAATAAAAAAATTGAATGTAGACTGCTGGATTAAGGAACAGGACATGTAGCAAGCATGAATTTAGTAAGTGCACAACAAACTGTTACCATTGCTCTCCAACTGTATGTCTCTCCTGTGTATATGTCAGCACTGACACATGACATATTATAAAATTATTGCTTTTCTTGTCTGGAGATAAATAATTTTATTATAACACATGGACCTTATTCAATTAGAGTGGCTCTTAGCACCCGGATATATTGTGAAGCACTGACTTGAATAACAATGATTATTTTTTGCCTGACTCCATTCTGCAGTAATCTATCTAGAAAATCAACATTCCTTAGGAAGAAACAAGGCTTTAAAAAGAACGATCTTTATGGGAGCTGGTAGTTATAGAGAATTTTAGTGCCAATAAAAAGAAGATGAGGATTACTTGTTCCTTTGAGGCCGTGAGGTAATTAAAAAACAATATTTAGTGGCTTTTAGAACACCTATTTCCATGAAATCTCAGCACTAAACAATTGAGGAAAATCAGAACAGATAAATCACCTAAACAGAAAGGAAGAAATGGGTAAAACAACCATAATTCTATGACACTCCACTCCCTTCAGATTCACTAAATTATTTCAGCCTCTTGACACAAAATCCCATAACACTTCGAAGCATGTGTGTTACTTTGATGCTTGTAAAAATTAGTGTATAAAAATCTGCACAGGGAATGCTTTTCCATGCAAGGGACAGTTTTCAGTTGAAGCCCTCCCCCACAAATGACTCAGGAAATCCATTCTCATCCTGTTTGTGCAATATAAACTTTCTCCTATCAGCTAATGTGCTCAGTTTTGCAGCATAATATCTAAAACTGGATCTATTCCTAAAAGTAAAAAGAAATCATAGGTTCATTTTTTCCTTTGTTCTTCCAGTCATTGATTCATTCAACAAGTGTTTCAGTAGCTACCATGTAACAGGCAGTGATGAAGGAGACATAGAGTGCACAGCATTTGCAGTCTGGGGCTAAGAGACCACCAAAAAAACTAGAATTCCAAACACCAGGTGAATTTGGTTCTCTAAGATAAGGTGAAAATATGAGAAGATTAAGACAGGTTGTTGAAAAATAATGTGTTCTGGCATTTTGTGTATCTGAGTACTTTACGTTTAAAATTTAGCTCTTTGAGAAGCTATCCCAAAATTCAAATCATGTGACAGAACACCTGGAATGAGCATGAGATAGAAAGGGTACGCTAAGTAAAAGGGAGAAGGAGGATCTCATTTCCAAAGTCTCTGGGATACAATCTCGCAAACAGAGGTAAGAGTGGGCGTGAAAGTGTCCAAAAAAAACTTGGCCTTAAGAGGCTTTTATTGGCCAAAGATGGGACAATTTCAGCATCAATAATGATAATAATGACAATAAATTAAAATACTTCAATAGATTTTATATTCATGTGTTCTTATGATATTGAAAAAAATAATTATTGGGCACTGATGAAGAATGCCAGTGAGGTAAATCATTATTCTGACGACTATAAATAAAAGAATCAATACTTTACCCTCCCTTTTTTACACTAATAGTTCCATTGTTAATCAAAGAGTAATACAGGGATTTCTTAAATTATAGAAACATTACATCTAATAAATGAAGAATGCATGAGAAAATAAGAATATCGTTTTGCATTCTCTAATGAATTATTGAATCTGGTATTGAACACAATGGTTAATATCTCCAAAAAATACTAGATATTACATGCCTTTTATTAAGTAGATAATATCAGTTATGTAGTTATCAAAGAAAATCAGATCTAAATATGACCAAATCTCTAGACCCAACTATTAATGGTAGGAAATAAAAGGACAAAGAGCACATTAAACTAAACTATACAATCAGCAAAAACTAGGCTGCGAGAAGCTATAGGACAAATAGCCAAGTATCTTCAACAAATGAACTGCAAGAAAAAGAAAAGGAGAAGGTGAGCACCTATTTTTAAAAGTCTTAAAAACATATCGGTCAATTGCAATATATACACTTTATTTAGATCCTGATTTTTTTTAAGTATAAATATTTACACCACTTATGAGATTATTGGAGATGTAAACACTGACTGGACATTTGATGATATGAAGAAGTATGGTCAATTTTTTAGTGTGATATTGGCACTTTGGTCACATATAAAAACAGTTTTTATCTTTTAGAAGTACTAAAATATTTAGATATGAAATAATATAAGTAATATGATCTTGGACTTGCCTCAGAGGGTGGGCTGGGGAGATGTGACTAATAGACATGGGTCAGGGTTGACCAATGATTTGATGTTTGTTGGGGCTGGTGATGAACATGTGGAGGTTCATTATAGTACTCTGTTCACGTTTGTATATGTTTGGAATAAAAATTAAAAAGGAAAAAAAACTAGTGGACATATAAACTCATATACTCCCAAAGACCAGAAGGAACTGGCTAATTTAAACTGTTTCAGGTTTTCCAATCAGGTTACCATACATCTAATGGTCTAGTTTTCTCAGAGCCAGAGCTATATCCACATGGAAGCACTGAATGTATATATATATATAAACCCGATGGAAAGAAAATGGAAAATCTCTTGGTACATTTGCATAGAATATATGTATGTCTACTTATACTCAAATGTGTGTTGCGCTTAGGTACATATACAGCCGCATCTTTTTGATTTTCTGCCTGACAGTTTTTAGCTTTGTTGGAAGGCTGAGATCAGATTGAAAACAAACCAATATTTCAATTAGCACAAAATCACATTCTAGATTATGTACCAGACAAATGACATTGGTGGCATGGGTAGGTAATGTGTACAAAGTGTGTTCATTGAATGAGCATGCAGATACTGCACCTCAAAGATTAAAGGAAAGAATTCTACACTATCAAATGTCTGTGTCTATGTATATTTCAGCCTGGAGACCATGCATTACATGTAGAAATTCACACTTCAGAATAGCTCCAAGTTTCCTGAGGCTGAACTTTAAAACTGAATAAATAGAGAATCTTCTCCAATATAACAAATCAAGAAATAAAAATATGGTTCACCTACTTTTCATATCAAATGTCAAAGCATCCATCTTTATAATATACTGTGAACTGCTAACACATTAAACAAATGAAATTAAAACAAAACAACTCCCCCCCGCCAACAAATTCCTGAAAAGTAACAAAGTCCAGTTTATTATATAATGGCCTTTCATGTCTGATAGCTTACCACAACTAGTTGTTTACACAACAGAGAAACCCTTAAGGGGTCCTGCATTATTAGAGCAAATTAGCATGTTTCAAGAAAGTAGTGGGTTATTGCAGATGAAAGTGTTTTACCAACAGGGGTTTTATGGTTGGAAAATGTGATTATATATCCATTAGCGTCTGCAAGCCAAACAAACATGTGTCATGTACCTCCCAGAAACACCTCAATGTGGCTATTCTAATTTCCACCATTTCAAAACCACAAAAGGATTTTATCCGAGCGTAGCCAAAGATAATTTTTAAAAACTGACTAGTACAGTAGGGCAAATTATTTTTGTAACTTAAACAATTATCAACTCCCTATCTCCTTTCTAAGGCTAAATGGCAAAAAGAAGCATCTGTCATTTTTTGAAATGTGGCAAATGTTGACCATCTATTTAATTAGTCAACTGTTCTCACCACCTAAACATATTGAAATTTTATAGAAGAGAAACTTGGGGAAAATGATAAATAGTCTCTTTCTCCATCTAAACAGAATAAGGTCATAAAAAGTCAGAAAGCTGCCCTCCCAGAACTGCGTGCTCTGTGAATACAGCTCCGTTGTTCTCTGTCATTGCACTGAGGCATGCCTGTAGTTCCCATTGCTATTATTAACAGGGGTCATGTGTGCACGCAGAGGAGAGGACAGCATCTCAGTGCTTTGAAGGTGTCACTGGGAAATATCTCCAATTTACCACAGCTTTTATTTTTGACAAATACTGGTGTGCTTGTTGTGAACTTTAAGTAACAGCTGGAGGAAGACATGCCCAGTTCTCAAGCTCTATGGGAAATGAATGTTTTTATGACATGATTTATAAATGATATTATATCTATGAAATTTTAATGCTTTAATTTTGGCCCACATGGCATGAATTAGTGAGCCAAAATACTATCAGCCCCCGTTTTCACAAGTGCCATTTCCACTAAAAGATTAAGAGGCCATAGCTCTTGCTAAAGGTTACCTTCCCAGCAGAAGGGCTCAGTGGTGATGGAAACCTAAGGTGGCCTTTTCTATGAAACAATTCCCTTGGAGGAGTCATAAAGCACTCCATCTACACTCTTGTAATCAAAATCAGAGTAATGGGAAGATGAACATGTTTTGGTTGAATAAGATTCAGTGAGGAAAAATTAGATAAAACAAAACAAATTAGAAAACAGAAAACCTTTAAAAATATTTACATGGCACAATTTCTCCTCTTTTTGCCATCATAGCTAAATAATTTTGCATCAAGTCAACAAAAGAAAATAACTGCATAAAGCCACAATTTTAATCTTTGAACTGTAGAAATAAAAATTTGTTTTGTTTCCTTTCCTTCCTTCCTTCCTTCCTTCCTTCCTTCCTTCCTTCCTTCCTTTTTTTCTTCCTTCCTTCCTTCCTTTCTTCCTTCCTTCCGTTCTTCCTTCCTTTTGGGTGGTGGTGGTTGTGGTGGTATTGGTGTTGATTTTGGCAGGTGCTGTTTAATCAACCAACGTTATATGTGTACTAGACATTGAGGAAGTAGAGAAGTAATGTCAGAACCAGTTTTGGTCTCACAGTCTAGGTAGGGAGGGCGGCGTAACTGTTACAGAACTATCTGTCAAACAGGATGATTACAATGTGTTATGTCACAGACTCTAAGTAGTTCAGGGAGACAGGAAATCAAGGACATCTATAGTGATCTGGAAAAGGACATTGATCCATGAAGAAGAGATAAAGAGTTAGGGCTTGAATGGGATACAGAAGGGGATAGAATTTTGATAGCTACAGGGGGAGGGGCAACTCTCACAGGTAAGAGATCCTACTAGGTCAGTAATGGAACTTCCAGCCTCCAGATAATGAGTGTGAATGTTTGTTTCAGAGGAATATACATTATATATATACACACATATATACATATATATGTGTGTGTGTATACAGACACACACATAGAGAGAGACTAAAAGGAATTAGTTACACATGCAATCTACTCCTGCATCTATGAGAATCCTTGTTCCTTGAGACTACTGTAAAAATGGTTAATCAGGCTCCAGAGCTCATCTTTCCGGCATTTCTTCTAACGTGTCACTTGTACATTCCAGAGTTATGAAACTTTTATGAAACTAAGTCTACAAGACAAGCTCTAAGGTGTGAGTGATATCTCTTTTGTAAGCTAGAGATATTTGCACAGCCTGTGCCTTGGAAGACTATTTCAGCTCTTCTTGGGTGTTATCATCTTTTTGTGTCTAGTTTCTACCACACTAGACTGCGGACTCCTTGGTCTAAATGTAGCAAGGGAAAGCTGTCATTAATTATGGATTGGGAGCAAACAATTCTTTGCAAGAAGCAATTCAAATGAGAGCCATTTTTTTTGACATTCTGTGATATCCAAACTTTGGTTTATCAGGAGATACAAAAACATTTCATTTTCTATAGTGTCTATTGGATCCGTTAAGTTCAATCTTTTGGCCTTTGCCTGTGTTGCAGTAAGAATAAAAGCACCAACATGAAGAAAAATATCCATTGCTAAATAGCTAATAATCCTGTTCTTGCATCTGACAATCTCGAGGGGAGAAGCAGAGAATTCTTTGAGCAGAGTTGCCTAAGGTTTCCCTAGATGGCCCTGACTATACTGGCCACCTGTTCCCTGTTTAGAGAAACCATCCTCCACCCCCAAACCTTCTGTTCCTTGTCTCAGACTAACGATGATATATGGGGTACTGCGTTTCTCCTAATTATGAAAATTGCTTTCCATTGGTTCCAAGGTTTTTATTTGATATCTTCTCAGATCCTTGGCTAGCCTCTGTGCCTTGGAGTCCTTCAGTAAAATTAGATTTTAGAGACCCATATGGGGTCTGACATACAGCTTTTAACCAGGATCTCTTATTTAAAAAAGGAAAGCTTGAAGTTTCAAATAAAAGATGCCAGTTATTTACTGTGTAGTCCACTATACCACCACACTCGGGCTTTCATAAGTTCTATAACTGAAGAAAAGTTCCTGGACTCTGGTGCATGAACACCATCATCGGTGAGCATGTCCTTGGTCTTCCCTGAAGATTTCAGTATGCTGCTCTTCCCCTGTCCTTACCTGTGTTTGTGGGGGCACTCCCCCCCCCCGCTTAACTCCCCAAGTGAAATACCTGCAAGTTATTCTTGATGCCTTCCCCACTCCCATATTTAGTTACCATCAAATCTCTCTTGTTGATATCTTCTAACCCTGTTAGCTCCAATCAGCCCACCCTCTACTACTTTAGTTTAGTCTCTCATTATTTCTCACTGAGATTATAGCACTCAGGTAGGAATTCATTCTTAGTTCCACCTGCCTTCTTTGCCTTAGCCTTATTCCCATTTGTTCTTACACACTGTAGACCAAATGATTGCTCTAAAGCAGAAATCTGCTATTATTATTCCCTTCCTTCAAACTCTTCAGTGGCTCTGCCCTACCATCAGATGACAGATGATACACAAACCTTTGCCAATGATGTCTGGAATGTCCTATCCCTTCTTCTCAGTAACTCTGACTTGTTCTCGGGAACACATCTCACAGATATCTTTCATATCTTGTGCATTTCTCTAAAATAACTTACCTGTTTACTTGACTGTCTCCATGAGCTCCTTTGGGTGATGGGAGAATGTTCTATTTGATTGGTCTATAAATCCTCAGCACAATGAAAGTATCTAATACAACCTAGGTTCTCAGTATATGTTTGGTGAATGAATCGATAATGCAATTAATGAATAGTCTGTCCTCCTTCTGATTGGCTACAAAGGGCAGAAGATATGGCAGTTTTTAGGTGCTACTGGAAATCACTAGATGAAGAAAGAGAAAATTCAATTGTTTTATTTTTAAAATGAAACTGTTAGTGTGTTTGCAATGGATATTGGAAAGGAGCCTTCAAATTATTATCTTTCCTTTAGCAATTATAGTGGATTTCCATTCCCTCTGCACTCAAAGATAAACTTGTGTTACGAATCTAACCAAGAAATTTCACCACTGATTTCTTTGCGACAGCATACCCTGCATGTTAGAGTCTCTTCTCAGCTATAAAAATAGGTATTTGGGCTGTTTCAAACTGTAATTTCACATTCAGAGTTTCTACTCAAATAACTCAGCTATTTAGATACCCTTGACCAAAGAAGAGTCTATATAGAGCTTAAACAATCAACTTCTGTGCCTTAGTATATAGATTGAGGCAGGCCACATATAGATCAGTGAGGGCGGAAGGTACCAATGTTAGATAAAATCACCCCTGCTAACAAATGTGTGACAGCTGTCAAAGCCAGATCACCTCACCCCTAGTCCTTCTGTATACTACTGGTGTTTCCTTATCCACCCCGTTATGTTCTTCGTTGGTTTTATGGAACATTGTTTAGCACCTTAGATACTTTCAGGGCTCTTCCTGCCTGGTTGACTTTTGAAGCTTGAGAAAGAAATAAAGCCATGGTTTAATTCCACTGCCTGAGACAGTTCCTGAGACTTGCACATTACTTTCAACGGAAGAAACTAGAGGTCATTGATTTCAGTTTCATATAAGGATGATTATTTTTAAAACTGGAGCTACTGGCTGGTGAAATGGCTGCCTCAGGAAGGAGAGAGCGTCCTGCGCCTGGAGATTTCAAAAAGAGGTGAGTAACTACTGTTTAATATGCCGGCAAGAGAATTCAGCCATGGGAAACAGGCGAGTAGAGTATATAGGAATGGAGAGGGCAGACAACATAATATTCACATCTCTTCCATCTGAGATTCTATGAGCCTAATAGATTTGACTCGTGATGATAAATATTATCTATATACAGACTTAAATAATTGTCAAAAGGCTATAGAATATCATCAAGAAATAAGACTGATATGATTGTCTCATTTTAATGTAATCCACCATTTTAGACATACAGATTAGATCAAAATTCCTGATCGTGAATTTAACACATCATTGTTCGGAATTATGCCAGATATCAGGTCCTGTAAATGCTTATTTAGAACTGTTTGGGCACAAATTATTTGCTGGATTTTGAAGTTTTGAATTGAGTTTTTTCTATCCTTTTCCCCCACTTTCCATAGATTGTAACTTCTACAAGGCATTGTAGAATTATTAGTATCTAAAACAGGGCTTGGTACATAGTAAGTGTTCCATTAATATTTGTTAAATGATGAGCATTTTCTTTTCAAGAAGACAGGAAAAAAAAAATAGCGGTATCTGTCTGAAGCAGATATTTGCCTTGGATCATTCTCTACAACCCCTGCCACCCACCCATTCCTACTCATAATTGCTCTAAGTACTCAAAGAACAGGACCAGACCACTCATTACTTCCTAGAACTAACTATAAGACCAGAGGACAAGTAAAAAATGTTGACAGTATTTATACCTAATAGGCAAACAATAACTGTCTTTTTTCTTTATGCTTTTCCATTTTTAATAATTTTTCTATAATGAACTTTTATTACCAGTATGACACAAAAATAAAAGGAGAGGAAAAGCGAAGAAGACGCCACGTTGGGCATACCTTCATACAAACCTGGCCCATACCTTTATAAACATGGAGTCAAATGGATGTTTTTCCTTCTTCTCTGTGTGGATGAAGCGTAAGGAATATGACCTAGGTCACATAGTCACACAAAGATCTTGGCAGCGAACAAGTTGAACACTTAGACTCCTTGGAAATAAAAACACTGCCTCTGGGTGTTTAAAATATATGTGATGTCTTTCTCTTTCTGACTTATTTCAACATTTGGTATATATTGTGTTAAATTAAATATATTATTAAACTATAAACAAACAAACAAACATATAAATGTGATGGATGATGCTGCATGCCAATCAACTGCAGCTTTTGTAATGTGGAAGGAAGAGGCAGGTGACACAATGACCTGACAGAGGATTCATATTGCCTTTGATGTTTCAACAAGTAAATAGATGCTTGCGAGAGAGCCCGAAAGGCAGTTTCACTCAGAGGACTAGAAATTACTTTTAAAAAGTGCCTGTAGGAATCATCAGGTGCTTTGCATGCTTCCTGGACGAGACCTGGCCATGTGTCTTCTGAGGTTTGCTCAGCATCGCCTTCAGCCAGAATTACAACTAAAATGATAAAGCCCATTTCCCCATGACTCCCCTGGCAACACACTTCTAATCTAGCCACATCGATCACGGAGAAAAAATTATCCACTTCTACAAAACTTAGTTAACTTTCTGGGCTGTAGTCTGAGATCAGCAAAGCTTCTCTTAACTGATAAGACAAGCAATTTCATTTTCTTCTCTAGTGAGTTTTAGGCACCAAGTCACTACCTAGAATTGTTCAAAATGGCATCTCTTGTCTCTTTGCCAAGCTGCAAGACTAACAATACTTTTGACAAGCTGAAAAATTCCTTAGCTGCCTGCTGTCTCTGCAACAAATTTCCTTCATCAACTAATTCACTAATTTGGGCCTTCTTGAGAACTCAGCTAATTTGTAAGAACAGGTGGCTCATTCCATAAGTGTTCAATAAAGATTCACACATGATTACACATACAGCATTGCCTTAAGAACAAATGAAGAAATGTGTGTATTTATGGAGAAGCTAAAGAGACAAGAGATTCTTCAGTAGCTAATGGTGTGCATCTGGTGATCTGGTAAAATTGTTTCAAAAACTGGTGGAGGAAGGGAGTAGAGGCAGGTGACATAAGGATATAAAGTCCTTGTCACATGGACAATTAACTATTCTTGAGAAACTACCAGGAGTTGATGGATATGAAAACAAACAAATAAAAAACTACCAATCACAGCCTCATTCTTATTTTTTCTTTATTCTCATGTTTACCTAGATTTGAGTTCACATTCACTCATATGACATTTTTTTGAGCAATTAATAGCACTTACTCTATGCCAGGCATTATTTCAGTCACCTCAAAGTCACCTATCTTTTTTTACTATAAAAAGAGGTAAAGGCATGTTGTATGGTTAAAAGAATATCATTGTCTTGTTTAAAAAATGAATGAGCTGCTCAGATATTACTGAAATAGGTAAAAAAAAATTGTCCACATATAAAACTGTAAAGCCAATCTACCAGTTAGTTGCTCAAACATTCAAAAAAAAAAGGAATTACAGCAACAATTCTGGCTGATGTTTTTGTTGAACTTTAAAGGATTATTTTCCCTTGAGAAAGATATAACTTACCTAATAAAAATACCTAACACGTGAGAATGACAGAATATACAAAGTGATGTTATCATTATTTTGATTAAAAGGGCCATCATTTCTGCTAAGAGAGTTAATACAAGGGAACGTGGACACTTCCCTCTTTTTTTTTTTTAGTAAAAGAATTAAGAAAACCCATGTGGATATTAAATAAGTCATTACCTTACAAACCATCAGAACAAAATAGTACAGAGTACATTGAGTATTACACTGGTTTTGAATTAAGACATACATAACAGGGTGATAAGGAATTCAGTCACTCTTTATATATAGCAAACAAAGAGTATCAATTCACTCAGGCACAGTGGGAATTTTTTTCTCATGTACAATTCTAACTATCCATTTCTATTCTTTTATCCAGGAAAAAGAAATGTTTGCATTTATAGATAGTAAATACTTCTAGTGCTCTGAAGGTTTAAAATAGAGGTTAATGGAGGTAAAGAATTCAACATAGTTCCCTAACAAAACATGGTTTTTCTAAAAGAAAGGATCCAGTTCTACAACCTTTGATAAAATCATGGCTGTGAAAATCCTTCAACTAGACAAGGATTACTGGCTTTTATAAATGTTTAAGTTATTAAAAATAGATAGATATAGAGGTAGCCCAGTCATGCATTCACTTTCACTAATTTGTTCGTTTATCCTAAAAACATTTACTGAACATCTAACAAGAGATAGGTATCATGATAAGCTCATGGAATATGAGGGCAAGTAAAATGTTACCAGTAATGACTACAGTGAAGTTTAGTAAGTACCAAGAGAAGGGTATGTAAACTGGAGAAGGGGGGTCTAAATTATAGATCTAATGTTTAAAGAATAAGTAGGAGATAACTATAAAACAGCGGGGGCGGAGCGGGGGGAGCGGTGGTTTGGATATAGGAATTTACTCCAGGGCAACACAAAGGCACAGAGTGGTGAAAAATAAAACAAACCAAAACATAATGTACTTGTGAAAATAAAAGTAGTTTGGTGTAACTGTAGAGATGAGAGGGAACTATGTAGGATGGGTTCTAGAAAAGTCTCGTCTGCTAAACTAGGGTCTAGAAATATTGGGTGTACGACAAGAAAAAAGAATGAAAAAGAGTGAAGATAGCTCGAAGGACTTATGGGACAGTATAAGCAGATCAATATACACATTATGGTATGAAGTGTAAAAAGAATATTATCTAGGAGAAGAGAAAGAGAGATAGACAGACAGACAGACAGACAGACAGCTTGTTCAAAGGAGTACTAGTTAAATATTTCCCAAATATGAGGAAGAAATAGACATCCAGATCCAGAAATCTAAAAGGATCATAAAAAAGATAAACTCAAATAAACGCACACCAAGACACATTATAATCAAATGGTCAAAAGTCAAAGACAATTTTGAAAGCAGTAAAATAGATTTGCCATATACAAGGAACGCCCCCACTCCCCACCACAAGACCATCCCCAGATTTTTCAGAAAAAAACCTTGCATGCTAGAAGAGTGCATGATGATGTATGCAAAGTGCTAAATGGCAAAAAATAAAAAAATAAAAAATAAAACCTGCCAACCAAGAATACTATCCCTGGCAAACGTATCCTTCAAAAATAAAGGAGAGATAAAGACTTTCTTAGACAAATAAAACCTAAGAAAGTTCAACACTACTAGTCCTGCCTGATAAGAAGTGTTAAAAGAATTCTTCAAGCTGTAAAAAACAAAGATGCTAAACAGTAACAGGATAGCATAAGAAAGTAGGACACTCACTGGTAAAGGTGGATATATAAATAAACACAGAATACTATATTACTGTAATGATGGATAAATTGCTTTTAATTCTACTCAAAAAGGTAAAAGACAAAAGTATTATAGATAACTATAAATAAAGTTATGTTAATGAATATATAATATAAATATATGCAAAATGATATTTATAATATATAAAGTGGAGGGGAGAGGTGAAAGTATAGAGTTTTTCCTCATACCTATCAGAACGGCTATCATCAATAAATCAAAAAATAAGTGTTGGTGAGGATATGGAGAACTGTATATGTATACTGTTGCTGGGACTGCAAAATGGTACAGCCACAAACAGTTTCAAGGTTCCTCAAAAAATTAAACAGAACTACCATTTGACCCAGCAATTGTACTTCTGGGTATTTATCCAAAGAAAACCAAAAAAACTAATTTGTAAAAATGTATGTACCCCTATGTTCACTGTAGTGCTATTCACAATAGCCAAGATATAGAAGCAACCTAAGTGCCCAACCTAAGTTATGGGACATATATACGATGGAATATTACTCAGCCATAAAAAATGAAATATTACCATTTTCAACAACACGGTTAGATCTAGAGGATATTATGCTGAGTGCAATAAATCAGAGAAAGATAAATACTGTATGATTTCACTTATATGAGGAATCTGAAGAACAAAAAGAATAAATTAAAAAGAAAAAAAACAGACTCACAGATACAGAGGACAAACTGGTAATTGCCAGAGGGAGGAGGATTGGAGAGATGGGTGAAAAAGGTGAAGGGATGAAGAAGTACAAATTAGTAGTTACAAAACAGTCACAGGTATAGAGTACAGCAACATGTAGGGAATATGGTTATTAGTATTGTAATGGCTGTGTAGAGCCAGACAGGTGCTAGAGTAATCCAGGGGATCACTTCATAAACTATATAAATGTCTAACCATTGTACTGTATACCTGAAACTAATATTTAAAAAAGTGTATAGTTTCTCTATATAAGTAAAGTTATCTGCTTATATTTTATGGAAGCACCATGGTAACCACAAAAGAATACCTAGAGAAGTTACACAATAGAAATAGTGGGTGTGATAGTTAATTTTATGTATCAACTTGACTGGGCTAAGAAGTGCCCAGATAGCTGGTTAATATTATTTCTGGGTGTGTTTATAAGGGTGTGTCTGGAAGAGATTAGCATTTGAATTGATGGACTTTGTAAGGCCTATCCTCCCCTCTGCTGGTAGGCAATATTCAGTCTATAAGGGCTTGAATAAAACAAAAGGCAGAGGAAGGTTGAATTCACCCCCTGACTAATTGTTTGAGCTAGGACATCTATCTCCTTTCTCAGCACTCCAGGTTCTTAAGCCTTCAGACTCATTTTGGAGTCTACACCATTGGTTCTCCAAGTCTCAGCTTTCAAACTGCACCACCTGTTTTCCCTTGGTCTTCAGTTTGCAGATGGCAGATTTGGGGTGGGTGGTGGCACTTTTCAACCTTCAAAGTTGTGTGAGCCAATACCTTATGACAAATTATATCTGCAACTATATCTATATCTATCTATATATTTTTATCTCCTATTGGTTCTATTTCTCTAGAAAAACCCTGACTAATACAGTGGGGAACCGAAAGATTTTAATCAGGGGTGTGATGTGATTGGATTTTAGAGGAGACCATACCAGAAGTAGAGAATAATTCAGAAGATATTTTAATGACCAATGGAGACATGACAATTAAAAGATGGGGAGAAGTGTACAGACATGAAGTAAAACAGATAAGATTTGGTGTAAAATTGGATATGGAAGACAAGGAAATAGAATTTTAGGTAACTAAGTTTTTGGCTTTAGGCTTGGATAGAAAGAAGCCTTGTCCATAAACACAGATGTGCATCATCTTTGCTCATCTTTAGGAAAATAAGCCAAGGAGCGGTTTTGAGAGAAAAGAGAATGTGTTGTTTCAGACAGTTTTGAGTTTTAGTTGTCTACAAAGGTATTGAATTAGAGACGTCTAGTAGGTACTGATATTTGGTTTTGGATCTTAGTGGGCATAAGCTGAGAATATGAACATATATATGTTACCTGAAGCCATGGTACATGGGCATGGATGGAGTCACCTAGGATTACACATAGAATGAAAAGAAGAGAACCGAGAAAAAAGTCTAGAGGAGAATGGTATTTCTAGATTAAGAAGAAAATCCAAAGGAGATAAAAAAAGAAGGAAAGTGGCATTCCCCAAGGCAAGTGAAGACAGTAGTTTGATAAAGAGAAATGTGTCAAATGCCCTAGGGAGATAAATAAAAACAAACAAACAAAAATGTCAATGTTCTTTGGCAACACAGGATGTCACTGGTAGTTTATTGGTGTGGTAGTGTGAAAAACCAGTTGTATGTGTTAGAGAAGTAAATGGAAATCTAGAGAGAGGTGCTAAAAGTACACACCTCTTCAAAGTAGCTTAATATGATGTATGGAAGAGCTTTATCACAGTAAACAGAGGAGACTATGGGATTGAGAATATTAAAAATAGAAAAAAATGGATAGAAGAAAGCAATTTCATAAGCTGTGTAAACAAAAGTCAACAGTTCAGAGAAATAATTGAAGATATAAAAGGAAGGAAGGAAGGAGGGAGGGAAGCAAAATAAAGATCCTTAGTCTGAGACCACAGGATCCAAAGCACAGGTGAAGAATTGCTTATTACTACACATACATTTTTAATAATATTTCATAAAGGTTTACATTTTATAAAGATATTTTTATAAAGACATTCCGTAAAGGTTTAATTTTTATATTGATTTAAGATGGTCGTTATTAGCTCAACCAACATGAGTGCACACTATTCAGAAATGGTTGAATTAACTATCTAAATTAGATCCATTACTTCCATAGTTCAGAGCATGGCCCAGCCCTTCTTTAACTTTGCTGCTTCATTACAGAAAATGGATTGGGTTCACATCTAGCCTCAGACAGAAAATGATTGGTGATTCAGATGGCCCAGACATGGATGAAACGCCAAGTCACTTGATTCTTGCACAGAAAAGCACACGTTAGAAATTGATTTCCTTAATTTTATGAACATCGAATCCAAAAACACAGAGAAGTTTCATGGCTTAAAAAAAACCTCTGATGCTAATAGCACAAGTGATAAAATATGGGTCTAATCAAAATGACTCAGTATTGAACATTAAGCCTACAGCACCCAATTACTCAGTGCTGTTTCTGGTGAGAAATATGATATTTGGGGGAGTATAACCTAACCTGCAGCCATAAATAATATACAGGGTGAGAAGTAGGAAGAAGCTCCCTAAATGCTGTACTTTGTGTTCTTAATTGTAGTTCTATTAGGAGAGTATTTATTTAGGGGTGATATTTTTTTCAAGCAATCAGGTTTCACATTCAGACTGCACTTCTCCTAAAGTTGACTTGGTAATAAAGTTGCATTTGCAACCCATATTAACATGATTTTATTTTGAACGTGTCATTTTGATTTTCCTACGCGTCTTGTTTTGATTTGCCTGGGCTAATTTTGCAGCAGAACAAACAGAATTTTCTTTAGTTGTCTCAGCTTGCACAAGGTTAATTTAGCAGCCCCTGTGTTAGGTTAAATAAGTGACTTGCCATGTTTCTATTAATTCATTTTGGCCAGGCTGAAATCCATTTCAGGCTGGAATTCTTCCTTCTTGCATATACTGGACTCGTTTTGTACCAATACAGCAAAATATATCTTGGAAGGAAAATGTAACTTGAAAACAGAGAAATGGGTATTTTTAAAACTATTTTTTATCGTATCGTTTTTGTTGCCTTCACTTCAAATGAGTGTATGTTTGGGCAGCAGAGACAGTAGTATATATGGCTCTTCATTCATTTCCCTAGAGAATGGTTTATCAACTGCTAAAAAAGGAGTTATTTTACTCTGCAAAACGCATATCAGATCTTTTGACAAGCAGCACTCATTAGGGCTCGTTCTGTGTGCCTGTGTGCCGGGGCCAGACAAGCCATCCCCTGGGGCAGTTTAACCCATGTATTTTTCTCATTTTCCCTCTAGGTTTCTAGCTGCAAAAAGAACAAAATAAATTAAATTAACGAAACCCATTTGGAAAACGAGTCTTTTGTAATGAGTTCCAGGAAATGTTTTGTGCAGGAACGAATACTACTGGTGTTTCCATTCACACCCGAAATGACTTTGCTTTGATACGTGAGCCGAGGCACACTTGCCAAACCTGGGATTTGAGGCAAGGGCTCATTAATGCACCTACACACTAAGTACTGTATGGTGTGTCAGTGTTTTCACTGTGCCTTTCCCTTGCTTCCTCTCTATAGTGTAGAACCTCAGTCTGCTATTGTTTGGTTGGATAAAAACTGCCAGTGTAGGTGGAGAATGGTTGTGTGTGTTGAAGCAGGTGTTAATCCATGCATGCATTGATTCAATGCAGTGAGGCTCCTGCAGAGATTCTAAGTTATAGTGTGACTGCACAGGGTTTAGAGACAGCTCTCAGGCTGGGATAGAGATGGTCTGAGAAGAGAGTGTCAGGAAGAAAGTACGCACACCAACGGAAGTAGGATTTAGGCATAAACCTTCCATAATATTTCTGTAGACAGGCTTAAAACAATGTGTAGTCCTTAACATATAAATCAGTTCAATTACTGGAAAAATGCACAGGTGTCCTAGAAAGAGTACCAGACTACAGCTGGAAGGGCAGGGTTCGAATTATGCCACTACTGGTAGTTGTCTAATCTTGGGTAAGCCACTGAACCTCTCTGAGATTTACAAGTAGGGTGTGATAATACCTACTTCAAAGGGTGGCTTACAGGATGGAATGACATAATAGATAAGCAACCTCCTAATGCCCACAGTGAGTTAGATGGGCATTCTGCCAGACATGGGGGATACGAAACAATAAGATGTGTTTCGTTTTGAGTTTAAAGTGTATTTTTTCCTTTCTTTAATTTCTAAAGCCTCTTCTCCCACTGTCAGACCTCCAGGAGCAATAACCTTACTTTCACTGTGCAGATGCAACTATTGAGGCAGAGACATAGATAATTATTTGCTTAGGTCAAATAAAACAAATACTTAATAGAGACCCTGTGGTTCCGATGCCCAACTGACAGATCCAAGCTTAGGAAGGCAGGTCTTCCCTTACCATATTCCACAAACTGATTACAAATTTACACACTCACTCTGGACAGACTTAAGAATTTTCAAAGTAAATAACTGCAATGCACCAAGAAGAGCAGGTTTTTAGGACCATGCTATGAGAATGCAAAAGAGATATCTATTTCCCTTAAGTACCGGTTTGATTTTATTCAGGCTGTTCAAAGGATATCTTCGAAATATCAAAGGAATTAACACTGCAATATTACTAAGTATTTTTACATTTGGATATTATGGCAACTGGTGGAGTGGCTGGCTAGTGGTGCAGCTTTAAAATATTTTATTGTGTAAAAAGAAAGAAAAAATAGTATTTTACAACATTGCTTTGTTACTTTTAGTACATCATTGGAAACAGTCATTTTGCTTGAGTTTTTCTAGTAAAGTGTCATAAGTAAATAACAATTGGTACTCGTTCTGCTTCTTTGATTATTGTTCTCTTGTTGGTACATACTTTGCCAGTCATATCAAAAGAAAGGGCATGACTGCTCTCGTGAATGTGCATAATTATAGAGCCTACACCACTGTGCATAGTATATTAAACCTGGGACTGAAATACCAATCAGATGTTATGGTATTGTGAAACATCAAAAACTCGAATAAGAGGGTCTCACAGCTTTAAAAAACATATTTAATTTGATCCAGGCATCTTACGAAAACAGTATAAAATATTTCTTTTGCTTTCCACATATATAATAGGAAAATATTAATGTCCTTTTCTCTCTCTCTCGCTCCTTTCCTTTTTGGTTTTCTCCCTACCCCATTCCCTATCTTCATTCTTTTCTCTTTTCCTTTCTTTCATCCAGCAGCTGTTTATTGAGAGTAGAGTGACTAATAGTCTGAGATTTCGTGGGACAGAGTGGATTCCAAGGGCATGAAATTCTCTGCTAAAACTGAGAAATCTCCAAGCAAATTGGAAATTGCAACTGATGGTCTACTTGTGTGCCGGGTACGACTCTCGGTGCTGGACATCCAGCAACAGGTAAAGCAGCTCCCGACTCATGCCCTATGCTGTACTTTCCAATGAAAAGAGACAGAAAATGAATTCTGACAATGAGAGTAAGTACTAGGAAGAATAAAATAGCGTCAGAGAAAGAGTGCGATGGGTAAAGCAGGAAGAGAGCTGTTATTTAATGTGGTCCAACAAAACCTTTCTGGAGACATTTCAGCAGGGCGTGAAGGCAATGAGAGAATGAGACACAGAGTACCTCAGGGCAGAGGACTCTGGTAATTGGAAAGTCCCGTAGGTAGGAGTGTGTGGAAGGGTCAGAGGAACAGCAAGGAGGACAGTGTGGCTGGAATGGAGTGAGAGGAGGTAGGAGGAAAGAGGTGGGGGACCTGCTGGGACACTATAAAGAACTTGAGCTTTTACTCTGAGTCGATGAGAAGCCACTGGAAGGTTATTTAAATTTACAAGAAACTTTCCGGTTTCTTTGTAGAAAATAAACTAGGGAGAGAGAGTAGAAGCAGGAGGACTAGTTTGGAAGTTCTTGGCATAATTTCTCTATTACTGGTACGTTTTGAATATTAGTTGCTCTTTACCTTCTAGTTGTTAAGCCAGGCCCCTTTGAAAGCTGCTGTATATATCAAGTCGTATCTGAGATATATAGATAGATAGATAGATGATTGACAGATAGCTATAGCTATCAAGTTATATCTGAGATACTTATGTATGTATGTATGTATGTATATGGCTCTATATGTATGTATATATCTCTATCTCTATCTATCCTATCATCTATCTAATCTATCTATCATCTATCTATCTATCTATCTATCTATCTATCTATCTATCTATCTATCTATCTATCATCTATCATCTATTTCTATCAATCTTCAATCTATCTTCTATCTACCTATCATCTATCAATCAATCAATCGTCTATCAATCAATCTATCATCTATTTATCAATCACCTATCTATCTATTTTGGTTCAGAACCTGGAAGATACTTTACCTGCTGATTGGAATTTAACCTCCAGGGACCCAGATGGCACCTGTGATTCACTATTAACTAATATCTACTATCCAAAACAAAATCTTTTTAACCAACTAGAAATTATGTACTTTACCTGACTAGCTTCTAAGTGATATCAAAATACCAACTGTCACTTAGAAAAGTAACTGAAATAAAATAAAAATACAACATTGCTCAAAATAGAAACTTTCAAAAGAAAATATAAAAACAAGTCCTCTTAACAGTCTTATGGCAGAGATAATAATTTTGAAACATACTAACGTGCTCTTCCCTTTGTGCACACCCTGTACTGTTCTGGAGGCACCCATCTGCCTCAAGACTGGGATTGTGAGGGCCGGATTGACAAGGTCAAGGGACAGCTGATGTGAAGCCCTGAATATCCAGATCTCTGGCACAGGCAGCAAGACAGTTTTGAACAACTGGTTCTACTGAAAATTAAAAGGATTTTCTCAACTCTGTTAGCTTCAGTGAACACATCAAGAACAGGGCCTGAAGCACAAATAAGGAATGTTTGTGCTTTTTCTATAATGTAGAGAGGACATCTTTTCTTCCATTTCGGCTGAGCTACAGGGCTTAGTGTCCCAGGAAGGAGGATATGATATAGAGGGAGGCCATTCAAGACAGAAAGAGAAAATGGAAAGGCCTCCTCTTTCTCTGAGGGATTCCTTGGGGAGAATACACAGGGAGAGGATGGTAGGGGAAGCAGATGAGAAGACTTGGGTCTTAACGCCTCCTGGGGAAGTGGGGAGGGTTGTACACTGGGAGGAGACTGGTGAAGTGGCCCCACTAAAGTGAAATGGCCTGTGTTTAGCTCTCTGAAATCTTTCTTAACTCATATGTGGTATGGAGGGGATCCAGAAGCTTCCTCCTGTACTCTGGAAGACAGTGGGAGGATGGCATCTGTGGTACGTTTTAAAGGAGGTGTACCCTCTGTTGGAGTCATTGGGAGCCCAGAAAAAAGCACAGGCTCCATCAATAAGATCTGAGAGGCCCTCTTCCCCCAGACACTAGCACCAAGGGAACCCCTCCACTCTCATTTACCCAGACACCACCTTCGGGAACAGAAAGCAGGAGGGGGAAGAATTCTGAAAAGGCCAAGCATTTTCTTGGAAAGAAGTATTTTTAAATAGAAAAAGAAGAAACACACTGTCCAGTTGAAGATTCTATACTAAGAAGGAAGATGAAAACTCATGAAGATTAGCTCATTTTCAGAAAAATAAAGATGCCACATTTACTTTGCATATTTGAATCTGATGTGTTACTTTTGGATCTCACTAGTTTGGTCTCGCCATTAGTGGATTTATCATTAGTTTGGCATTTAATCCCAATCTGGCCTTGCTGTTAAGGCTGAAATCATTTACTGCAGTATTATTTTGAATTAAATACTCTGCAAGAGTGGATCCTTGTGGCATGAGGCTTAAATCCCATGTGATTGGGGGGGATGGGGGGCAGAGTGAAGGTCTTTTTGAAAAAATAAAATTACAAATATAAATTAGTTACAAAAGTAAATATTTAGAATTAAAAAGATAAATCTCAACAAATTACTGGACACCTGAAGATTAAGTTTCTTTTCTTCTGTGATCTCTTTACCTCCCACAGGGGATGATACAAGTGAGGGGCTCTGATGCTCAAGTTTCATTAGCTTCATGTTAATTCTCTGGTACTCAGTTTATCACAACAGGTTATCTTGTTTTCTGTAAGAGCCTATGTTGTAAGATTAAGTCTACAGTCTAATTAGTGGCAAACTAGCAGACCAGAAGAGGATAGCCTACTTCCTTTCTATGACGGTCCTTTTTGGAGAAAAGGAATGTGGTCAAGTTAATCATATGCTCACTCCCATATTTCCTGTCTGCTTCTCCTCTCTGGATGTGGAATGCTTAATGGATCCTTCTTGCACAAAATCAGAGGAAGTATTATTACTATCTACTCCTGCTGTTTTTTAAGATATTAGGAATATTTATTGTTAGCCAAAGTAAATGGAAGAGCAGAAGGGAGAAAAAAACATATCTGAGCGCTCTCATAGAAGCTATGCTAAGAACCATTTTATGGCCTTTATTTTTCTATGGAGAAAAAAATCTTAGCTTCATTTTCTCGTAATAAACTCAAACAAACATATATCGAACAGTTAAGGAGCACAGTTTTATCCATTGGGTAAATTAAATAAGACAATGCTTGTGAAGTGCTTTGTAACTGTACGGCGCTAAATAAATGTAAAATATTTTTTATTATAGTTATTACTTCTACTGTTTTGGGACATGGAAGTTAAATTGGTTACTAAATATGCCCAACTTTGTCATCAGGGTGTTGCTGAGACTTTGAAATCCTTATATTATCTTCCTTTGGAAAATCTCAAAGAAAATCATATGAGTAAAAAGAGTAATATTTGAAAGAAAGTGCTGGAAACAATTAGCATGGCTTCCGAGATATCTCTTGATTCTCCAGACAAAAAGTGGCATCAGGCACATGCCTCTCCAAGTTTGTCCCTTTGTCAGCATATGGAAAGTGATGCAGATTGTAAACTAGATGGACCAACAAAGATTTAATTTCATTTCTGGCTTCAGGCCTAATATCCTTTCCGTCTTTTCCTCCTGTCTCCTGCCCGCTGGTTTAGTGAGAGGGTTGCCAAACAAGACTGAAAATGGATTGATTTCCCATTTTGATACAACTACGTTGCTGATTGTGTTTTTCTTTAGTAGTCTTAGTTAAATATTTAATGGAATCTTATGAGAAAAATTCTGTCTGGGTAATGTAAACACATTGTTGGGTTGCATAAAAGGGTCACATCTTGATATTAAGCTGAATGTCAGGAGTATCGATAGTATCTTCTCAGTATTCTAGAAAGATGCCATCAATAAAATCAGTAAAATCTGTAAAAATCATCAGTAAAATCATTGAGGCTACTACGCCTTTTTATGCAAGCTCAAACGTGTTTATGGTGTGAGAACCAGTCCAACACCACATAAGGGTTAGATCTCTTCATCTGCACAGCTGATTAACAGTTTAGTTTTTCAAAAATAGAATTCTAATTTGAGAACTAATCTCTCAGACCTTTGTTGTAAAGCATTTATACATTCTACAATCCGCAACAAATCTTGATCATTTACTACACAAAGTTTTCCAAAGTTATTATAGCAACATGTCTATTATGACAAGGCAGAATTAAAGACAATGGGTAAATGTTGCAGACAAGAGAATTTTGCCCTTGAACAATAAAGTTAATTAAAATGATCCTCTAGCTAGGCCAGCTGGAGGATTGGAGGCGATAGACAGAGGCCTCAGCTCAGGGTGTTTTTAAATAGAGTGATGGTTACCATCCATCAGGGGTGATGCTGGGATAACCTGCCTACTTACCTCGTTATAATTCTGCACTTGTTCCTGTTGTACCATTCCCATTACAACCGAGTTAGTTCGAGCCCTGCTTATCACTTCCGTAGACTATATTAACATTTTTTTGTGCTTGTTTCCTTATCTACAGTTTTAGCCTCTAACATCCTGTCTTCTACATTCACTTTTTTTTTAAATGCCTTTGTTGTGATATAGCTTACATATCATATTATTTGTTCATTTATTCAGTTCAGTGCTTTTTAGTGTATTAACTGAGTTGTGTATCAATTAGCACAATTCAATTTTAGAACAACTACTTCCTGTCTCTATAGTTTTGCCTATTCTGAACATTACATATAAATGAAATATATAATATGTGGCCTTTTATTACTGGTTTTTTTCACTTAGCATAATGTTTTCAATGTTTACCCAAGCTGGAACATTTCTCAGTACTTTTTATTGCTAAATAATATTCTATAGTGTGTGTGTATATGTACATGTATATGTATACACACACTATATTATACATACACATATATATATTATAGATATATCTTACACTTTTTTAACCCATTCATCACTTGATGGGCATTTGGGTTGTTTCCACTTTTTGATTATTATGAATAATGTTGTTATTAACATTTATGTACAAGTTTTTTGGTGAACATATGTTTTCATTATTTTAGAGTGAAAGTAGTGGCTCATATACAACTGTATCTTTAACATTTTGAGAAACTATCAGACTGTTTTCCAGAGCAGCAGCACCATTTTACGTCCCTAACAGCAATGTAGGAGAGTTCCAGTTCCTCACTCTTTGCCAACACTTAATATCTATCTTTTCGATAACAATCATCCTAGTGGGTATGAAGTGGTATCTTACTGTGGGTTTGATTTGCATTTCTATGATGCATAATAATGTTGAATGTTTTTCATGTGCCAATGACCATTCATATATCCTTTTTTAGAGAACTGTCTGTTTAAATCTTTTGCTCATTTTTAAAATTGAGTTATTTGTCTTTTTGTTACTGAATTGTAATAATTTTTATATATTTTAGATACGAGTCCCTTATTAGACAAATAATTTGCAAATATTTTCTCCTATTCTGTGGGTTGTCTTATTAGACAAATAATTTGCAAATATTTTCTCCTGTGGGTTCTCATTTCACACTTTCTTGAAAGTGTTTTTTCAAGTACAAAACGTTAACTTTTTGATAAAGTCCAGTTTATCTATTTTGTTGTTGCTGTTTTTGTTCCTGGTATAGAATGTAAGAAACCATTGCCTAATCTAAGATCATGAAAATTTACTCCTCTTTATTCTTCTAGGAGTTTTGTAGTTTTATTTCCTATATTTAATCTACCTAGTTAATTTTTGTGTATCATGTGAAGTCAGGGGTCCAACTTCATTCCTTTATATGTGGATATACAGGTATCTTAACATCATTTATCAAAAAGGTCATCTTTCTTGTACATAAATCTAAGAGCTTCATTTTACTTCATGTTCAAATTTCTTTAGAACCACACTACTACATGTGATCATGGTTTCTTGTCTCAGACTTCATGAATCAGCAAGGTAAAATAATTTGAGGAGATTTATGTATGGTTGCAATTTTTTATTATTATTCGGGAAAGCAATAGTTAAACAAACAGTGTTGATACTTTCTCTACATAATTTAACAGTAATGTATTTACATAGATGCATAAACCAGTAAAGAAAATAATCTCAGAAGCCAGGAATTTTAAGTGAATTTAGCTTTATTAAACACTCAGCAGATTACCGTTCTTTTATTCATGTTCTGTGTACTGGTAGAAATATTTATCATAGCTTATCTTTTGTGAAACACTATGGCTCCTTTATTATAACAAGCTTCCTTTTGTCATGTTCCTCCTATACACCATTAAAGTTCATCCATAATGAACAAACAGGACTTATTTTCTTAACTTCTTTGTTTCTGGCTGTAACGCTCCCTCACAATCCCCTTCTCCAAATGAAAGAAACATACATATAATTCTAATACAATATGAATGTTATAATAGTGATACAAAGGCTACAGAAGCATAAGAGTTAATTCTCAGCCTATCAGATCTATATTTCTTGGGGAGTTAGAAAAATTAATGCAAAAACCTAAGTTAAATCTCAAAATCACTACTTACTAACTATGGACAGGCTTGATATTAACCTTTTATAGACTCAGATTTATTACCTGTGATCAGTTATAATAGTGTCTGTCTAATAGAGTTACTGTAAGGATCAAGTAATTAAAAAATAATAAGGCATCTAGGGCAGAAGCTAAATGCATAGTAGTTGATCAGTAAATGTTATTTGCCTCTCTTTCAGTCCTATGTCAGTTGTTTGCAATGCTTACTACACATTAGAATCACCTGTGAAGTTTTAAACAGCCCATGTCCTACTGATAGGCTAATCCTAAAATTCATATAAAAAATCAAGGGATCTAGAATAGCTAAAACACTTTGTAAGAGAAGAAAAAAAGTTGGAGGACTGATAATATTTGATTTCAAAATTTATTCCACACATCTATGATCAAGTGATTTTTAATAAGAGTGCCAAGACAATTGGATGTCTACATGAAACAGAAGAAAGTTCCTCACATCTTACCAAAAAATTAACTAAAAATTGATTGTAGATATAAATGTAAAAGCTAAAACTACAAAATTCTTAAAAATAAATACAGGAGTAAATATTCCTGCCCTTGGTTTAGGCAAAGCCTTCTTAGATATAACAGCAAAAGTACAAATGCTGAAAGGAATAATAGGTAAAATTAAAAATGTGCTTAAAAGGACACTGTAAAGAAAATAAAAAGGAAATCCACAGAATGGGAGAAAATATTTGCAAATTATATATTTGATAAAGGACTTATATCTAAAATATGTAAAGAATTATTACAATTCAATAACAAAAAGACAACCCAATTAAAAATGAGCAAAGGATTTGAATAGAATAGACATTTCTCTAAAGAAGATATACAAATGGCCAATAAGCATATGAAAAGACGTTTAACATTATGAAGCATCAGAGAAATGCAAATCAAATCCACAATGTGATACCACTACATACCCACTAGGATGACTATTATCAAAAAAGATAGATATTAACAAGTGTTGGAAATGATGGAGAATCTGGAACCCTCATGCATTTCTGCTACAGATGTAAAATGGCACAGCTGCTCTGAAAAAGTCTAGTTGTTTCTCAAAAATGTTAAACACAGAGTTAGCATGTGACCCAGCAATTCCAGTTCTAGGTATATGCCCAAGAGAAACAAAAACATATGTTCGCACAAAAACTTGTACATGAGTATTCATAATAGCCCCAAACTGGAAACAACCCACATATCCATTAACTAATAAATGAATAAATAAAATGTCTTAATGTATACATCCATATGATGGAACATTTTTCCATTATAAAAAATGGCTGATACATAACACAGCATGGATGAACCTTGAAAACATTATACTAAGTAAAAAAAGCCAGTCATAAAAGGCCACATATTGTATGATTTCATTGATCTAAAATATTCATATTAAGCAAATCTATACAGACAGAAAGTAGATTATTGTCTGGAGGTAGATTAGGAGTACTGGGGAGTGACTGTAAATAAACTCAGTTTCTTTGGGGGAGTGATTAAAATGTTCTAAAATTGTTTGTGATGATCATTGTACAACTCTGAATATACTAAAATCACTGAATTATGCACCTTAAATGGGTGAATTAGGTGGTATGTGAATTACATATTTAAAAAAAACCTGTTTTTTAAAAAAAATGTCCTACTCTCAGAGTTTCTAATTCAGTTGTTCTGGCACCCAAGCTGTTAAATAGATTCCCAGTAATTCAAATGTGATCTTTATCAACTTCTTCCTGCAATTTTTCTGAACCACCTACTTTAGAAAAATTAATTCAATCTGTCACTCCTGCTCCTTTCTTTACATTTGCTATTTTTTTCACTCTTTCTCCAGTTGATCAGTATCCTTACTCTGCCTTATCCCCAAAACAGAATGGCCCCCCAGACCTTCTAAACTAATCAGCATGTCTCATCTTCTTTGGATCTGCTTCAAAGGTCGCTTCCAGGAGACCTTTAATGACCAGCCCCACTCTGCTTTGTTCAGCCGGCACATGGCACTTGCTGTGTTCTCCACATGGATTTGTTCATAAGCACTCATCAGAATCGCCGACTTAAGTTCATGAGCAGGAAGAAACCTTTAAGGGAAGTAAGTAGTTGTCCTTCAACCCCCATGGTTTTATGGCTGATACAAATGTGGTCCAGGGGAACCAGAGTTCAATTCTAAGCATTTTCCTACTTTGTATTTGCTGACATTTTGTTTTTCAATTACTTCCTCATGTATTCCTCATGTATTCAAGTAATTCCTCATGTATTCATTTGATCTGCCTGATTAAAATCTTTTGAAGAAATATAGTAACTTCATTCCATGTGAATTTCCTGTGCCTCTTAACAATGAAATATATGATTACCCTAATGAGCTGACATTTCTAGTGTCTTCCCGAATTCTCTTTTTATATTAGTCAAGAAAGCTTTTATTTTTAAGGGCATTAAGTCTATTTTATAAAAGGTAATAATCAACGAGTCTGTTTCCAATTCATGGAAGACAAAGAATTTAACCTGCCAAAGAAGACATTTGGGTAATCTTGGGCAAACTACTCAACTTTTCTGAACCTCAGTTCCTAACTCTAAAATGACAGCGTACCTAGCATGTACGCCTTTTGTGAATACTAAATCAGTTAATGCTTATTTACTGTTTAAGGAGTGCTTGCATGTGATGTTTGCTCAGAAAACATTAGTTACTTTTATTGTCATAGCCATTTTGATTATTGCAAGTATTTTTAGCCTGGAATTAGTCCTTCAAAGTCCAAAGATTTTTTTACACAGTTGAAATGTCTTTTTGCTTCAGAGCACTAAAGTAGCTCTTCATTTACCTGTCTGAGCAAATACAATTTCTCAGAAAGCTAACTTTCATCCGATAAGTAAAAATGCTTAGAAAACTATGTTCAAAATACTAATTTCCAAATGTCCCTGCATCAAACCACATATTTAAAGGAACTAGCTTTATTAACCAAGCAAACTTCCTGACTTGAGCCTTCAAAGGAGAGTCTTTGTCCCAGAGCGCACAGCCTCCATCACCGAATAATATGCCCCAAGTGAAGTGTCCTCGTTAGTTAAGTTCTTTCATCAATTTTCAAGTTAAAGTTTTGTTTTGAAGCTGTGTAATGCTGGTTTAATTGGCTTTTCTCCCCTGTAGCAGAAGTTTTGGTGGAAGATGTATATCTTAAAATCTAATTACATATCTTAACTGTAACCTGAGAAGCTTAAAATTCACAGATGCAGTTTATCTGTCAAATATGGAGACAGTTGGCAAATACAGGCCATAAAGGTGGAGATTTAGTACCCAACTTCATGAATTGTTGCTGCTTTCCTATGTTTATTACTTCACAGTTAATCAAGGAGATAACTCCCAGGAGTTTGGTATCTTTCTTCCTATGTTCTCTATGATGAGGAGGGAGAGAGAAAAGAATATTCTCTTTGTTAACACATTTCCCATTGGAACAAGGTATTTGGTTCCAAAGCCTTGGATGACAAACTAACATTAAATGTTTTCATCAATATCTGAAAATTTTTAAAAATCCAACATATCAGGGCATCACATTATTGTTACTATTCATATATAGTTCTTCTGGTACAGAAACGTCTCAGTAATTGTAAGAATGTGTGCATATAATTAGGACAGATATTCAGAAATGGGACTGCTCGACGACCACCAAAACCATATTTCTACACTGACCTGGCATTTTGCCACCAAGAACAATTACATCGAAATAATTTTGTAATATGGAAGATCTAATTATTGAGCAGAACACAGTTTCTTTGCTGAGCATCAGAACTACAAAAGGTTTTACATGTATATAGGTCAAAACTGATGCGATTATCAAAGATGAATAAAAACAGAGAAAAACTAAAAGTGTCTCCAAAAGAATAAGAAAAGAATAAGAAAAGATGCATTTCCCAATACCAGTCATCATTAGTGCTACCTAGGACAGCTTCTAGCAAGACAAGCCCTCCTCGTTCACAAGCAGTATGTCTGCTACCTGGAGCAATTAAGACTCTGATTCCTAAATAATTCAGGATTTTAGACAAATGGCCAGCATGATTCACCTATTCAGCAAATAAGGTATTTATGGTACTGGACCAACTTACCCCAGAAATCCTTCATTGGTTCTATCTCTTTATTTCATGGCCTAAAATAAGTAGAGCTAATACTTTCACCCTCCTCATCAGAGGAAGTTCTATCTCTTTATTTCATGGCCTAAAATAAGTAGAGCTAATACTTTCACCCTCCTCATCACCCACTGTTCATATCTTTTGCTGCTATTATACAAGTTTCATTTTTTAAAATGTAGAAATGCCCCAAATGAAAGAAATCATGTAATAATAATAATAATAATTGCTTAAGAACCTTAAGGTTTCTTGTCCTTTAGGAAAAGACCCAGGTGTTTCTTTGAAACACCAGACTGTGTTCTTAGGAATGAAATGATGTTTCAACATTGGAAAATCTATTAATACATTACACAGTATAACAAAATAAAGAATAAATAATTCATGATAAACTCAATACATGTCAAAAAGTATTTAATGAAATTTAACGTTCAATTATGTTTAAACTTTTAGTTAACTAGAAATAAAAGGGAACTTCCTAAATTTGATAAGTATTACCTATCAAAAACCTATAACAAGGATCAAACTTAATGGAACTTAACAATGTTACCAGTAGAGTTAGAACAAGACAAGGAAGCCTGCTATCACTACTCTTCTTTAATGCTGTTAAGGGTCTCAGTCAACACAAGAAAAATAAAATGAGGTACATACTGGAAAGATAAAAACAAAACAGTATTTTTATATGATTGATCATTCTATTTACATAAATAATCTATGAGAATCTAAAGACTTTAGAATTAGTAATCATTCAGCAAGGTGGTTCAATATAGGATCAACATAAAAATAATAATAGGATTTCTACACAGCAGATATAATCATTCAAGGATAATAATAGAAAAAAAGTACTTCATTTATAGTAACAACAAACTTAAATGTAGCTAAGAATAGATATAACAATATGTATTGATTTTTGTGGAATAAATTACAAAATTACTCTCTGACAAAAGAAATGAATAGACAAAGAGGTATACCAAGTTTATGGATAAGAAAACTCAAATAAATCTACGTATCAAGGCAATGACATTTAAATTTTCAACAGGCTTTTTTCATGAGACATTATAAGCCAATCTTGAAATTCATTTGAAAGAGCAAAGAGTCAATAATAGTTAAGACCATTTTGAAGAAGAAAAGAGTAGAGGTGGCCTGACCTACCAGATATCATACCAGATATCATAATTAGTAATAATAGTACTGATACTACGACTAAAAATAACAGCTAACTTTTATTGAGCATTCATATGCCAGGCAAAAAATTCATTTATTATGAGTTTGGTACAATTATTTTCATCATTTTACAAATTAGAAAGAAACTGGGGCATGAAGAAATTGCGAGTCTCTCTGAAAGTACCATAGCTAGGCAATGGCAGAGTTAAGATTCAAACTCAAGTGGGCGACTCCTGAGCCCTTGCATTTAACCCTATGCGATAATTTCTCTGAAGCAATGGTGATACACAAGGTGTCGTAGTGGCACAGGGATGGAAAAACAGACCACTGAAACATAATATAAAAATCAGAAAGCAACCATGCATAAATGGAAACTGGATGTCAGTTAATGACCCCAAAATGGAGCATTCAATAATGCAACTAAGGAGCATTTGAGATCTTGCTCCCCAGGATATGTCATCGGTTTGGCTCAAGTAAACTCTTATAAAAAAATTCCCTACAGGTTTGGGTGTTTCTTACATCAACAATACTTAAAATGTTGGAATGATCTCTTCTCCAGGTCTCAAAAGATAAACACCCCCAAATGGAGCAAGATGACCCCAACATTCCTCAATATTATCTTTTACCTGCATGCTTCTGTAAACTATGCATGTTGAATGTTAATTATCCTGCACCCACTGGGGAAAAGAAGTATGCACCTCTCCATTTTACTTTTTATCCAGTCCTAGAGATTTCCCCTCTGCTTTTTCCTGTCTCCTTAATCTATCACCAGTGGATTTCATGTGACCTTCCTTAGGGCTTCTCTTTTGATTCTAATATATAAAATAAACTTTAAAACTGCTATTCCTTGAAGCAATATCTCAATCCTTTGACATTCGCTTTCAGGACTGGCCCCAAAACCTTGGCTCAAATAAACTCTTTAAACCTATAAAAAAATACTAATGTGACTAAAATTACTAGTTATACATGTGGAAAAAATAAAATAAAACTAGATCCCTTTATGTTACATAAAAATAATTCCAACTGGACTAATTGTGGAAAGCAAAAACTTCAAAGTTTTTTTTAAGATGATATGGGAGGATATTTTTAAGATTTTGGAGGTGAGAAGGATTTCTTATATAACATATAAAAAGCCCAAACCACAAAGTCATACGTTGATAAATTTTACTATATTAAAATTTAATACTTCTATTCACAAAGCAACATTATAAGCAACATGAATAGTTAAGCAACAGTCTGGGAAAGGCCATTTGCAAAAAGACATTTAATAAGAAAAGACTGCTATCTAGAACGTATAAAGAACTTTACAAATCAATAAGGAAAAACAACTCTCTCTGTTCCCTTAAAAAGGGCAATGGATATAATAGACAATTTTCATAAGAGGAAATCTGATTGGCCAACATACCTATTGAAAAATCCTCAACCTTCCCTGTTGTCAAGGAAATAAAATAATACCATAAAATAAAACAATGTGATACCATTTCACACCAATAGATTGACAAAAATTAGAGTATGCTGCCCAGTGCTGAACACAGATACAGTCTCTTCCATTCACTGCTTGTGGGAGTTTCAGCTGGTACAACATTTTGTAGAATACTTTGGCGAAATCAAAGAAAATCAAAGAAATTTACTTCCTTCGCCCTGTAACTTTATTCCTAGGTATATATACCTTAGACTAAGAAAGTCTCACACATGTAACAAAGAAATATGTAGAAGGATGTTAATTGTTGGTAGCATTATTTATAATAGGAAAAGACTATCAATCAAACCATCAATCAAAATGTTTATCAAGAGAAAAATTGATAACTAAATTGTGGCATACTCATACAACGAAATACTACGTAGTTACATGCAAAAAATATGGTTAAATATCAATAATATGAGAAATGAAAAAGATTGGAGAACAACACTTTTAGTGGTTATATAATTTATGTAGTGATTATACAAAATATAATATTTATATTCAACTTGAAAACATGCAAACTAATACCCTTTGCTTATAGGTATGTACATAGATAGTCATAGTATAAAAACACATGCTAGATGAGTAAACACAAATTCGGGGTAGTGGTTGCCTCCAGCCAGAGAAAGGCATGAGCAGGACATGGACCCAGAGAAAGGGACACAGGGATTTCAAGGGTATTTGAGATGTTTTGTTTCTGAAATTCGGCAATATCAACAGACCTCAAGGGCCTCTGGCAAAAATCTGCAAATTTGATATAGCTGGTATTTGAATGTTCATTATTTTATTTCATATATACCTCCTTATATATATGAAATAGTTTTCAATAAATAAAAAGGAGCTATGTGTAAATCAGATTTTGATAGCCAGAATCCTATTCTCCCAGGAGGTTGTGATTATATGATAATTTCAGAGGTAGCTTCTCTTCTTTTCTAGCAGCCAGCCAGCCTGCGCATTAAGCAATATTTATTAAGTTCTGGCTATTCATCAGGCACAAAGCTAGTTTCTGGTGAAACAGTGGTTAGAGAGCCAGCCATGAGAGAATGTGTGTGTGTGTGTGTGTGTGTGTGTGTGTGTGTGTGCGTGTGTGTGTGAATTCCTGTGGGATTATAAATGTACATCTACAAACCGTGATAAATGTCATGAAGAGAAGAAGTAGGGAACCATGACAGAGAATAACTGGGGTGGGATGTGGGAGTGTGATTGGGGCTATAGCAGACACTGAGTTTGCGCTGCCGGAAAGTTATTCATACCCTTCCCCTGCCCCTTTTCCTTTGTCTTCCTCTACTCTAGAGGTTGGGAAGCTAGCTAATCATGATTTTCTAGATCCCCTTGCATGTGACACAGTTCTAACTAATTAGATATAGTTAGGAGTCTCGGGGGGATGGTGGCCCTTTTTGAATAAAAAAGCAAAGCTTCACTGGAAGGAAAGCCTTTCTTCCTTCTTAACTCCTCCACACTATTCTGCCTGAGGCATGGATGTGATGCTGGGGGTAAAACAGACATCTTGTGATGATGAAGATGAAAGCCATATGTAGGGGATAGAGGTGGAGGGAGGAAGGCAGAGAGTCCTGGGTCCTGGATGACACGGTTGAGCTGTGGTACCGGCTCTGGACTATTCACTCTGAACTTTTTTAGCAGGTTATTAATATCTACTGGCTGGGGCTGCTATTAATCAAGTTTCCTCTTATTTGCAGCCAAAAGCATTCCAAACAGGTAACTTTTAGAAGAGGTGACATTTATATTGAAGGGATAGGAACAAGAAAGAGTCAGCCTGGGGCAAGGAATTGGGAGGGTAACTGAGATTAGCAGAGGAGGGAACAGTGTTTCAGAGGGCTGGCATGTTTGAGGAGCTCAGGGAAGCCCACTGAGGCTGGAGCTGGATAATGGGAGTGTGACTGCTTTGCAATGGCCAAGATTCTGAATATGTGACTCTCTTTCTCAGGTTCGGGTTAAGAATAGTATAGATAATGATTTGTAAACAAAGATGAATGCAGTAGTACCCAAGGTAGTTACTGTTTTCAGATATTTCTTTCTATAAAACAAAGAATTAACCCCAAGTTCATCTACTTGAATATTTGTATTTGATCTTTTAAAAGTGAAGTTCACCAAGTCCACCTTTAATCCAGAGCAACAGCTTTCTACCCCTTCCTTCACCACCTATGAGGGGAAGAATTAGCATCTCATCAGAT
Source organism: Pteropus alecto (assembly GCF_000325575.1). Lineage (NCBI taxonomy): Eukaryota > Metazoa > Chordata > Mammalia > Chiroptera > Pteropodidae > Pteropus > Pteropus alecto. The sequence goes on along the minus strand of NW_006441955.1, from coordinate 23,409,292 downwards.
CCCTTGACAGAAAGTAAATTGCAATGATAGGATTTTACCAGAGCCTAGCCACAGGTTGTGTTTTAGTCATTCCCTGTGCTACAAAGGCTTCTAATTTGTATTTATCTGGTTGGAAGAGGCAACTTCATTGTTGAAAAGAGTCTGACTTGAACCACGCGTCAAAAACCTGGTTCCTTTAATCCTGTCCTCACTAAGCAAAGGGTTGGCTGATTTTCTAATGTGCTTCCGATTGGTCTATTTCCTCAATCCCGTACTCTTTTGGTAAACGAAGTTTACTTTATGATACAGAATTTACTGAGTACCTGGATAGGCAGAGTACCTGTTTAGGCTAGAAGCCCATGGCTTGGAAGAAAATGTTTATTTTCATCTGAAAAGTCTTAATTTGATCAGTATTCTGCAGGTTTCCACTTGGCTATTTTAGAGTAGACCTAGATATTTATTATTAGTTTCTGGGTCTTTCCCTCCTCTTTCCTTTAGCTTTCTGCAGCTAGACTATAGCTATCTAATCCTTTTAATCTTTTATCCGTGTCCTTTCCTCGGCTCTTGAATTCATTTACTCTTGTTGCTATTCTTTGCACTC
>NW_006441955.1:23407184-23408691 GCF_000325575.1 Pteropus alecto | reverse complement strand
CCAAATTGCCTGAGTTTCCCTAGTAATGAGGTGGTGGTAACACAATGTGTGGTGCCAGGTGCTGCTCAGCTAGAAACGTCCACAGAGGAACTGTTATTCCGTGCCCTTCTGAACAAGCAGCCTCAACCTGGACTTCCCTTTCATCCTGCCAGACTGCCTGGCTGGCCTGAATTTAATTTGCAGACCACTGTGCCTCCTGGGCCTACTTTGGCATCACTGAGCTCTGGCGTCTGCTTCCCAGAGAACAGCTCTGTGTTTGGATTCTCTTCCCCCAGGTATATTCACTGCCTTGCCTTTTTCAAATGCTCACAAAGTTATTATTCCCAGCCTACATACCTCCAGTCTCAAAAGTCATTTGCATTTTATTTCTGTTGCCTGAGCTGCTCACAGTACTTTCCAAATTGGAATCATTAGTGAATTCCAAAAAATGAGCAGCTTCTTTCTTTTTTTCCATCCAGGTCATGAATAAGAATGCTTAAATAAGAATCAGACCCATAGTTGCGAAAACAGCATATTAGGTAGTACATCTTCTTAATCCTCCTTCATTAGTAATCCATCTACCAGCAGTACCACTCAGAACCTTCTGAATCTACAGGAATTTTTCACTCAATTTAAAACACACATATTCAACCTTCCAAATATTTATTGAGAATTAAACTAGGTATTGTGAAAGATTCCAAATCACTTAAGAGACAATCATTGCCCTTCAAAAGGCTTCTATCATTGTAGACTATATATGATTGTCAACATTTAATAAGCTCCTTAAATGTGCCAAGCATTTAAGAGCTGTTAGGTACTGAGGTTTCAAAAAGGAAAAGTATAGTGTCTCATTGAGTTTCCATTGTAGCAGCTAATGGCATATGATTACGATGTAAAAACAATTATGAAATGTACACGTGGGATTTTAATCTTTGTACCTCAGTTACTTCATCTATAAAAAAGCACCAAACTTCTAAGTTGTTGGTAGGATTTATATAAGATGACATATGGACAACACTTGGTTCAGTGTATGACACAAAGTCTAAAGAATGTTATTATTAATAATCATAGTTGTGAGTATAATGATAAAATGGTTATTATTGTTAGTAGTATTATTACTGTTATCTCCCACATTTAATCCTATTGACCGAGGTAGTTTGGAACACTGTGATAGGATAATTCAGAAACTTTTATTAGGTCTACTAGAAAATACTATGATGGGCAGGAGGAAGAGATAGCTATGCAAGTATTAATTGACCCTGATGCACAAAAATAACTACATTACAATATACAATATAGTCAGTCCTCTGACTTAAGAATGTCACAGTCTACGGCCATGCCACCCTGAACAAGCTCGATCCTATCTGATCTTGGAAGCTAAGCACGGTTGGGCCTGAGTAGTATTTGGATGGAAGACCACCTAGGAAGACCAGGTGCTGTAGGTGTAAAAAATAAAAAATAGGGATTGTAAGCTGACAAGGTCCTTGTAATCTGTGAGCTCAACCAAGGGTTGCTTCACTTAAAATAA
>NW_006441955.1:23380812-23407170 GCF_000325575.1 Pteropus alecto | reverse complement strand
TAAATAAATAAATAAATAAATAAATAAATAAATAAATAAATAAATAGATAGATAGATAGATAAATAAAAAGAATGTCACAAAGTGCATAGGAAGTAACTGCCTTTGTGTTTTAGAATAGGAGGGAATGGAGGTCATACTGCAGGTTCTTGTGTTGCTCTGTGAGTTTCAATCCTGTACTACTCTGGTCCTGAACCCCTAGATGTGTTTGTAAACTTGGAGAGTCTTAGAGGTCAGGTGAAGCTGAGTGTGAATAATACCCTCTGCTACCAAAATGCAGTCATTTCTGCCTAAGGCAGTTGCAGAAACTCTAGGGCAGTTGTTTGCAATTGCTGCTCCATGACAAAGTTCTCACTGATCTGCAGCACAATGCGAATTATAAGAACCATGGAGAGAAGACTTCGGCAACTAAATGTCCTTAATTTAAAGGACTGATATTTTGTTCTTTCTATTTCGTGGGTGTTAAAATGTCATCCCTTTCATAGAAAGAAGCTCTGAAGATTTCTCCTCTTGCTTCGTCCTTGAAATGTTCTAAGTTCCATAATACTTATTTCCGTGAAAACTTATCTACTCCCAGGACGTAATACCATTGATATGTTGATATCTCTTAAATGTATATCTACTAGCAAAATACTCCTCTCATCTTCTGAATTGTATATCTCCCTGCCTTGGATATCTAACAGCTATCTTAAATATAACAATCACAAAAAGAGACCCTTGATTCTCTCTTCCTGCCTCAACCTGTTCCTTCTCTTGATCTTCCTATTTCAATAATGAGATATTAAGTGGCAAGTTGCTCAAGCCAGTAATATAGGAGTCATCCTTGATACCTCTCTCTTTCTTCCCCCCACCACTTTACCTACCAATGAATCTCAGCAATTCTAGTTCCAAAATATTCTTCATAGCCAACTACTCACCATTATCATGGCCATCATACTAAGTCATATCTATAAACCCGAAATTCCACCCAAACTGATCTTACTCCTTCACTCAAGCTTCTCTCCAGTCCATTTTCCAATAGTATCCAGAAGACTCTTTTAAAAACATAAATCCTATTTCAAATTCTTTAATTACTTTCTATTACTCTTAGCATAAAGTTAAAAATCCTTACATGGCCTATGAGGCCCTATATAGCCTAAGACCTTTTAAGTCCAAGAATCAATTTTAAAGAGAAAGAGTTCTCTCACTCTCTTTGTCCATATAAAATTAATGTTACATGTTCTCAGAGAAGCATGTTTCTTTCACAGCAGCTACCTCAATGTGAATTTTCTCTATATTAGTGTAATTAATAAGTGTCCACCCCCCAGACTATATGATACTTGAGGGTGTAGTTTATATCCAGCTTTGTTTTCCATTTTATTCCTAGGGCATGCTTAAGCAGTTGCAGATAGTATGTATTCAATAAACGGTCTTTACTTGGTGAAATAAAAAAAGTGATCACCCTTTGTAGGACTCTAATTAAGAAGAATTTTCTTTTCCTGTTTGTAGAATTACTGTTCTGTTGTTTAAAAAGATACAACGGCTTGGGCCTCTGAGTATTATAATGGTTTATGAAAATGACCTTTGAAAGCTTTTGGAGGTGGCTCTTTTCTCTTTGGGGTAAAACAGTTTCTTTGGTCTAATTCTAGTTCTGAAGCTCTGGAACTCTTAAATAAGTACCAAGAGATAAAAGGAGTAAAGTAACATGGTAACCATCTCAAGTTTAAGCTTTGCATTTTAGAAAACTTTATTTGCACATTTTATGCGCTGTACTGATAAAATCTAAAGATAGAAAAATTTATGACAAAATCTTATTCATATACCAGTTGGCTATACGGTATCCCAATTCATAATATATGGACTATAAATTAAAAAAGAAAGATTCTAAGCCAGCTAATCGGATTTACATTCCCAATGGCAGCTTGTGCTATAGCACTTGGAATATTCTATTAAATAGTTTATTGAGATTCAGATGCTCCAATTCCTGATCCTCCCTGAGTGAGTGCTTGTCAGGTACTCCTGTCCTAAAACAAAGAAGTTGGTACTTAACGGAAGGCTCCCATACTTGTCAAATAATCTCCAAAGAATATGAAATTGCTTGTCATCTTTGTCAAAATTGCATGTGAATGGGATATTTGCTATCTGTGTTGTAATTAAAAACTCAATTAAAAAAAATTCTGAAATCATTATCAACTTTTTCAGGCATGAGTTGCTCTACCGAAAAGCAAGCTATTTATAGCTTAGATTTTTACCAGCATTAAGATAGCTGAATTCCAAAATGGGCCCAAGGAAAGGATAGGGTCTGGTCTAACATTAAATTAAATAAAGGAGGGCAACTGCAAGGTGCAGACAGTGACACTACCTCATTCTAGCACTAGTGTGTGTAACTGTAATTCCCTAATTAGGTTGTATCATTTCATTAACATTAAAGACCACTGTCCCTAATGAGTCTTTTCAAAATAAACAAACAGGAAGTAGCTTATCATTATGGCTCTCATTTATACTGTGCCTATCTATTAGATGAATATTATTGGGAAAAAATTAATTGCATTACAGTGGGTGCCACTGAATATAAGCCATTTGGTTCTTGGGAAACGATTACCTTAAGTGGCTGATCATATTAATTGAGTATTGAGAGCAGGCTTTGGTAATGAGAGTGAAGAAAGTATGTGTGCATATTTGTAAAGGAAACTCACCATTCATAGCCATATAGGTGAGGCTAGATGAGAAAGCAGCCCCAGACTCTGCCTGCAGCCAGTTATAACAGGCAATTTCTTAAATCAGAGCATGAATTATTAATAGCAATAATTCAGTAGTGGCCTCTACTTATTGAGATCTTACTATGTACTGGCAATGAGGCTAAATTCTTTAAATTCATGATCACACTTAATCCTCACAACAATTCTGTAAGATAGGTCTCACTGTAAGTGGTGATCAGGAAGCAAATCATTTTGACTCTAAACAAAGTACCCCTAACTATAAAGTTATACATTCTAGATCCAAACTCAGTAGAGATCAGACTCTCTGGGGTATTTTTATTATGAGCCCAGCTATCCTATCAGCCTGGGCAGAGCTGGTACATCTGAGGTTTAGGCATCTACGCCTGATGCTGAGCCGAAGGAGATCCTGTGGGTATTTTTTTTTCTATTCATTTGGAGATCATTTAGACATAATGAAAAACACTATATATAATTCTTTTAGGAGAAAATGGCTTAGCCTTTGCTTCCGTGATTGTAACATTAATGGGCAAACAGCAGTAAAGCCTGATTATAAAAATCACTAGTGCTGATTCACATTTTCCTAACTTTCTATTAAGATAGAAGCAGTGAATAGTATTTCTAATCTGTAGCTTAAAATTTCTAATGAATAAAGGTAAGAATATTGGAATATGCCATATCAGAAGCAGCAGCCCCCTTCTTTACAGAGCTGCCTGTGGCATTCCTCTGTCAGGTATGACAATGGGGACGCCTCAGGAAATCTTCACTGTCCTAATTATTATTTCAACCATGTGATTTTTATACCCTGTGCTTACTTTCTGAAAAAGTGTGTGACTAGAGCAGGGAGTGCATATTGATGAAGTGTGAGAAGAAAGGTTGAATAGAGGGCTGAGGTCTTATGAGGCAAGGCCTCTGAAAGCCAGGGTGTCCATCTGAAAGGCAATGCTGCTTGCTGGGAAGGCTGGACCAGTGACTGGGTATCAGATATTTATATCTTTGAATGAAATAGTTTGTAGTATACTGAATGCAGACAATCAATGGCTAATTTAAGGGCAAAACAGTGTATATGTGGGGAATCCAGCACCACTGGAGAAAGGCTTATGATGGAGATGGGAGAGGAGCAGCATGAGAAGCAATGGTACTGCAGGGGGAAGCTTCAAAGGCTGGTGGGAGAGCAACCCTGAGAAGGATCATGAGGGACTTATGAAGATGATTTCACCTGCTAAGTCACTGCGTTTGGACCTTAAGGAATGGGTAAAGATAAATGACCTTTGTCCTGAAGCCATGAAGCATGATCTACCTGTCCTCCTCCACTCCTCCCCCACCCATTCCCTTCCTTCCACCCATTCTTGTAGTCTCAGACGTTTAAAAGCTAAAGTCCTTTCTGGTTAAAGCCACCCTTGCTGAAAAATTCCATCCCCTTCCACCTCTTTCACTGCCTTCAAGAATATACGACGTCAAAAAAATTTTTTTCTGTTTTATCATATATTTCTACCTTTTCCCACTATTGGTTCCTTATGTTCAAGCTCCCAACCTTACTTCAACTTCTCCATTCTTAAAATAACCTGCTCTGACCCTGCATTTCCTCTAGCTACCATCCTATCCCTCGCCCTCACATCCAATATTCTCTGCAAAGGAAGACTGTGCTCACCCTCCCCAAATTCACCCCTCAGCTGACTGCAGATGGGTTTCTGCTGCCACCCCTGCAGTGAGACTGCTCTGTTAACAGTACCTAAAGAGTCATGGCTTTTCTAAATTCAAAGGATTCTTTATAAGTTCTTATACTGGATTTTGTGGCTTTGATTTCACTTTGGATCCCACCACTTTCCTTAACCTCTATTCCTCTGGCCTCTGTGACATGGCATTGAATTGGGTGCCTTCATATCATTTCACTGTCCTCTCTAGGTGTCTTTGTTGGCTTTCCCTTTGGCCAACCCTCTAAAAGCTGGTGTTCCCAGGCTTCTGTCCTTGCCTCTCTTCTCGGAGGGTTTTAACTACCACTCATATGCTCATGACTTTACAAATCTGAATTTCCTACTCAGATCTATTGTTTATAGTTTAGTGCTATATATCCAATTGCCTCCTGGACACCTTCATTCAAATGTCTTATAAAAACATTAAGATAAACATAGACAAAAAAAAAATTAACATGTATCTTATCCCATATATCTGATTCTGTTCAGTGTTCTGTATATAAATTGTACTATGAGTCTATCTAATCAATCAAATTATAAACTTGAGAGTCATTCTCACCAACTCTTATAAAATTATTTACCATACATTGCTTTTCTTCACTGTTTTTCAGATTTGCCCTCTCTGTTCTATCCAGCTCTCACCCACCCTCACTGTTATTCACCAGGACTACAGCAATACCCTCCTCCCTGCTCACCCTGATGCTCATATCCACCCTCCATATTCCCCCAGAGTGAACACATTATGTATGCCTTGGCATCCCTGGGTTTCTGTCACCAACAGGATAAAATCTGAATCTTAACATAATAAACATGACTGTAATCTGACCCTTGGAGACTCATCTTTTGCTATTTGCTGCTTGATATTTTAAGCTCTAGTCATACTGATCCCTTACTGACTTAGAATACACCATGCTATTTGTCACCTCAAGGCTATAGTTATGCCATCTTTTCCCCGGAGACTCCCCTAACTTCCTCTCCCTAACTTCCTCTCACCTTCCTGACTCTAAAAACTTAGTAAGGAATCCCTATGTATGCTGCCAAACACCTGGCATATCTCCATCATTGCACTTGCCACAAGACATTCACATTTTCTGTTTACATGTCTGTTTCCCCAACATAGTTATACATTCTTAAGAGCAAAGGTCAATATTATTATTTCTCTGAATCCTCAGTGCCTAAAGCAGTTCCTGGTATACCATAAGCACTCTTCTGATTTTTACCGAAGGTGATGGCAGCAGAAACAAATATGTGTATAAGACTGTAGATTTTTCAGATTGCCTACCCATGTCTTATCTCCTTGAATTTTCATGGCAATCCTTCCTGGTTATTCAAAGTGCATATTTTATTTCAGTCTATACCACATGGAAATAAATGGCAGCTTTAGCTGAGAACTACCTGAGAAACACAACACAAAAAGATGCTGCTGGTACACAGCCTATCTTTTTTTAAATAGGAAACTATGGTATTCCGAGTTAGATTCATGAGTAAAACAAAACAAATATACAAACAAAAAAACTCCCAAACCGATTTTTTTTTTTAAATCCCCATTCACCATGTAACTTATAGTTAATTCCTGTGTTTTTGAGCTCTAAAACAAATGATTCTCGGTCATTTCCCTGTGCCATTGTTGCTAACTGAACATGTTGACTATTTCTCCAATCTTTTGAGTAGAAGTTTTAATTCTTTCTTGGCCCCCAAATTTCTAGTCCATATGGAGTTCCCAGTTCTCATTTTGTACTTCTGATTTTTTTTTTTTTTAACTTTTAGGTGGCGGATGAATTCACAAATTGGATTTTGTATGTAAAAGCATTAAACTGAAATGTTTAAGACTTCTTTTGCCCAGTAGAGTAGTAGAATAAAATAGTTATCAAACATTATTTTTGCTCACGAAACCAGTGGAGTTAAGCTATAAAATCTGTAGCCCATTACCAATACCATTTTCTGTTCTTTCTTTAAGACAAATAGCTTTACCTCTTGACCTAGAGAAAAAGAAGCCTTAGAGTAACATACAAGCTCATGCTTTAAATGCTGTTCAGAATTTTAATAATGGTTTGTCCAATATTTGAACTCAATTCCCCAAAGATAAGAGAAAGCAAATTAGATTATTTAGTTTCTACTTTACTACTTTAGGGGAAAATATTATCTACATAAGATGTTAATAATTTCATATTGTTTCCATTTCTAAGTGACTGCTTTATAGAAGAAACAGGGTTTGTTTGTTTGTTCTGTTTTTTGATAGCAAATACAGAACTCAGGATTCTTGTCCCAACATCTTTATTGGCTGCTACATGATCCTGAAGGACAGTATTCCTTTGCTTCACTTTATAAAAGCCATGACAATTAAAACCTTCCCATTACCAGAAAGACAACAGTTTAGGCCTAAAAGAAACCAGACTGTTGTCTGATAATTATTGCCTTATAAAAGAAAACTATTAACTAGAATTCATGGGGCTTTGTTTGCATATCAGCATTAAGAACAGACTTTCCAATGTCAGACAAGAACTTCTCACAAGGGCTAGTAGGTTTTCTTAAATTTATAAAATTTATAGTAAATTTATAAAAATAATAGTAAACACTTATATGGCACTGATTATGTACCAGACATCCTTCTAAGTACTTTATGGGTAATATTCATTTTGTCTCCATTAGTATTCATTCTGGGAGCCTAAGATCAGAACTCATAGAATATGCTCTCACCTTTACCCAATACTACCTCTTCCATGCTCTGCTGCCTTGAGTATGATTATTCCATATTCTGTGGAGATAATTTCATGCTGAAAACTGTTAGTGAAGTCACAGAACTTTGGCAAATTAGAGTAAACAAAGATCTGAGCAATCTTTGGTTAAACTCAGTTTAACCAAGACCTAGAGAAGCTATCTGACACAAAACGTGTCACATACATAGTTGGTGGCCGACTAGAAACCAGAACCTAGTACCTGGACCCCTTTAATAGTTCTCTACTCCATATTCCTTTTCTTATGTGAATGGGAGACACCCGTTTGCTTCAAATACATGCCAAGCACCAAATTTTAGACACTGAAGAATGGTTAGGGACAGAGAAAATACCTACCCTCTTTGAGTCATGCTATTCAATTCACTAAATAAAAAAGGATTTATTGAGCGCTGATCATGTACCCAGTTCCAAAGCAGGTCTGCAGCGGTCTAGATGCGTAGAGTTGGGGAGGGAAGAGTACAAGAGATGGTCTGTGAACATCCCTGTGGCCAGGGAGTTACATAAAAGACAAGGAAAAACACATGAAACTCTTACAGGAGAAATACAAAGCAGCATATCATTAAGAGCTCATTTGTATGCTAAATGAATACCAAGGATTTCAGAGAAGGGAAGATCCAAAGTGGGAGGAATCTGGCTGTGTATATTGTGAAGAGAGGGCAGAGGTAAAGGTGATGGTTGCCTACCATGGAATATGCAGCAGCCAGATTTACAGACATGGATGGACTTAAAAGGTATAGGGCTGAGTGAATAAAGTGAGAAATAGATGAAATCTAACATCTGTCATTTGTGCAAATCAAAATACATGCACATGTAACAATAATAATTATTTGGCAAAGATATATGCTATAAAAAAGATGCACATAAAACAACAGAATGCCTGCCTATGCAGAGAGGGGAAAGGGAATAATAATCAATATAATAAATACATGAATTAATTGATTAATTTAAAAATCAGATCAGGGTCTTCACAGACCAATGATGAAACGTGTCATGATCTGGTTACGTCAACTCTGCTCTCAAGTCCGAAGAAAAAACTCAAAGTGGCCTAGGAGAGACACAGTGGAGCTTTATAGTATGTATAAACTATATTCAGGCTGAGAGAGGAATGGAAAAGTTGATCTGGGTGAGGAGACAGAATGAAAGGGTAGAGACCATTATGCTAGGAGAAGAAGGTGCATGTGGAGAGATTAGAGGAAATGTGAGCAAATACATGGCTTGGATCTCTTAGTTGAACCCTCTGAAGTCAGGCAGAGGCCTGAGAGCTCATGTGGTAGAAAATATGGACTGAAGGGGGTTTCCTGAGCAGGTAAGAGATGCAGAGAAAGAGGAGACAAAGGAAGGAAAGCCTGTCAGCATCCTTGGGAAGAAGGATGCAGATGGTGAAGCATCTAAGAATTCAAATTGTCAACATTCAGATGTTTATGGATGAGGATCTGAATTAGTTGTATCCAACTAATACAAAAGAGAGATAAAGAAGAGAAACATAGACTAAGAGAAGACCACGAAATTCCATAGGGATGTGGATCTATTAGTTTGATTCTTGGTGCAGAACATTTTTGAAAGTTTGATTCAGTGTAGCTGTGGTTCCTGAAAACAGTTAAGTGGGTCACTTGCTTAGCTTTCCTTAGTGGTAGATTAATTCGCCAGCTGTAACTCCCGGATCTCTATTTTTAAATAACGACTTGCATGAATCTCTGAAGACAAGAACTCGCCACTAGTATACAGCATATTCCGGCAGCTGCAAGTTATTATGCCCAGTGGAAATTAAATATCTTTTAGGGAAATCATGCAAGATCTTGTGACAAATATGAAATTAACCCCTGCCACCTCTATGCCCAACTCATTTCTTCGCTCGCCTGCCATCCTAATAAGCAGAGTCTCTGGGGTCCTGAAATGACAGCAGAATTGGCAATATTTTAAAAAGACATTATTCATCTGTGAGCATTAGAGGAACATAAGAGCCTTTGTCCCTGGTTGAGTTAGAAGCTTTCAAAATCAAACACAGATAAAAACACGCAATAGGCCCCTCCTAAAAAACTATTAACCCATAGTCAGACAGACATACTTATAACTCAAGAGATGTAAACAAATAAGCCATTTTATTTATCGTTGTAGGCATTCTGCTTCCTCTGCTTAACACTCAAACTCCCACTTCTCTTTCCTTCTGACCAAATGCATTCTCATTCTGGTTCTTCATTACTTCTTTCTTTCTTCACAAGCTCTAGGTTTCAGATAACATGTGACTTTTTATTTTCTATTTTCATTGCATATTTTTTTACATTAGATTTGGGTTCTTGTAGTTTGTAGGAGATGTGAAACACATCCTTCTCACTCAGAGTGAAAACAGAAGAGCAAAAATAGTAAGAGATGGCTACAAACAACTCTGACAAAACTGCATTAGGAAAGGTTCTGAGGCCTGCAGCAGCAATGTGTATTTAGGTGCCATTTGTAAATGTGTGTTTAATAAAATGGCAGTCAATATCCAGCCATAATCACAAAGTAAAGGATTTGATTCATTTGGCCATTTTCAATAAAGAACAGAAGTCAGACACTGTTTTGACAGGAAATCCATCCCCGGGTGGGTGAAAATAGAATGCTCAAGTTTCCCGTTATTGTAAAAGCTCCGTAACAAATCCCTTATTTCTCACTTTAGCACCAACAATTTAGAACTCAATAGAGGAAAAGAAGTAACGCCTCCATAGAGATGGCATAATTTGAGGTTAGATGCAAAGGAGAGGAAATTAGTAAAGACCTGAACAAAGAAACGGAGGTGACTGTTATCACAACTCTCCTGCTTGGAGAGGCCCATCACTCAATACCATTGCTGTGGAGTTGGGCTGCACTACTCTTCTATCAGTCCTGGCCTTGAACCCAAGCCCTTCCCTTAACTTTCCACATGCTCCAGGATGTCTCTGACTCTCACAGGGAGAGCTACAAAACCCAATGCTGCCAGGCAGCACTGCTTTTCTCTTTTATCTGTGCCCAGACATGGCTATCTCTTAGGCCTTCACCTTGACCCTTTGACCTCCCATATCGAGACGTTAATGTTGTTCTTCCCTCTAGCTAATGGTTCCAAACATCACTGGGAGTCTATCTTATCAATTTTGTGAACTTCAGTCTTTGGTGTAAAGGTCATTATTGTGTTATGCACCTGGTATCACACTGTAATGAGGCACATCACATTCTCTTACAGTCAATGAGGGGGAAAAAAAGCACGCAAAATGGAAATTACTTCTAAAATGACCTTGGTAGATTTCCACAGCTGGCTAAGCAGAGCCTGTTTCTATATATCAGGGAACTGACATGGTAGCTTTGTCATACAACCAGGCAGCCCAATTCCATATTAGCAAACATGCTATTATGAAACATATGGCCTAAGCCCATTAGTAGTGAGCACAGTTGATGAACTCTTGGTGTAGGACCCGTGATGTTTACTGATTTACTGCCACCCCGCCCCAGGCTGCTTCCAAACATGTCAGAAAAAATAAAATGTCATCCACATTTGTATTCAGAAGTTATTCCATATTTACTCATGCTAATAAAAACAGAAGCTTGCTTTTTAAGGAAGGGGCAAGATCCATAATCAATTTTCTGAGAGGCCCAAGTGTTTGACATGTTCTGCATGCATTGTATTAGCAACTTGGAAACACAGGTAGGCTGCCTCTGTGGCTTTTACCCCTTGCTAGGCCAACAGCAGCTGAGAACAGACAGCTACTCGTGAGAGCCAGATCACTCCTTTCTTCTACCTAAACAACTTGCCTTGGATTGTTTCTTAGTGACTAAACAAATATTTGATGAAATAGTGAATTAATTAGCTATATATAAGTTTTAGGGCACCATCAGGTCATAGCTGATGGTGCCCTAAAACTTCTCTGTCCTTTTCAATAATAACCAGATCCCTTTCCAAGTTCCTTGGCCTTGCTCTCTTTACTGGAATACAGCATTTGGGGCTCATTAAACAGACCATGAAGTTCTGGCTCTGAAAATCACTGATGATTTGATTTTCATGAACAAATCTTAACCCTCAGAGCCTCAATACCATTATCTAAAAAATGGGCGAATTGCAGCACTTGTCTTGTAAAGACTCTTTAAATTTCAAGAGACAGAAAACTATTTTAAGAGAAACATGACAAATAAGTTTATTGGCTCACATGGGTTGAAGGAATATTGGGCTATCTGACCAAATCAAAGGATGGGGGCCCTGGCCTCAAATGTTAGGATGAAGACTCAAAGCCACTGGAACTCCCTTCCTCCTTCATCTCACAGCCTAGCCCAGCTCTGCTTGGCTTCATTCTCTCCTATTGCAGCCATACTTTCCCATTTGGAATGAACTTGGTCACTTTTAACCTTAACTTCACATTCTTCTAGCATCATGATCCCAGAGACAAAGCTGTTTGTTCTTCACTTTCAAGTCAAATCCTTCTTTAGTGTGCCAGGCGAGGCCTAGGATTGGCTGTGCTGGTTCACATGTTTACTTTAGGATGAGAAGTCTATGACTGATCAAGCAAGGGGTTGTGCCCACCCATGTACCTCAGGTGAAAGGTAGTGGCTAGAACAGGGGTTTCTAACCACTAAGCTGCAGATCTGTACCAGTTTGTGGCCTGTTAGGAACCAGACAGCACAGCAGGAGGTGAGCGGCAGGCTGGCAAGCAAAGCATCATCTGTATTTACAACTACTCCTCAGCTCCACCTCAGATCATCAGGCATTAGATTCTCATAGGAGCACTGGTCCCTGGTGCCAGAAAGGGTGGGGATCGCTGGGCTAGAGTGAATTACCAGAAGAAGATGGATAGAAACCTTGATGAGCAAATCAGGCAAAAATAAAAGCTACCATTCTATTAACCTATCTCAGCAAGTTGAGGTGAGGATCCATGCACACGTCAAGTGCTGAATAACCATAGGTTAATATTATAAGTAAATGGGCCAAATGTCATGTATGAGTCCTAGTAAAATAACTACTAATTTTATTTATTATTTCTCTATCCAATGGTGGAAATGTGTAATGACAATTACAATGACAATAGTTAACGTTTAAGGAGCAATTACTGCATGTCAGGAACTGCTTTTTTGAACACTTTAGATGTATTAAACTACAAAGTAGGTATTATTATTGTTCCCAGTTTTTACATGAATAAACTAATGCAAAGAGAGGTAAAGCAGTTTGCCCAAAGACCCTTAACTAGTAGTGGAGTGAAGCTTTGGACCCAGGCAGTCTGGGCCAACGTTTACATTCCCAATCACTAGCCCTCAATATTTCCTGTGCTAGAAGTATGCAGTATAGGTTTAAAGGCAACTAATATTTTACAATTACAATTACAAATGTGCTGTGTGTCTTTTCTCTGATACACTGAAAACATCACAAGATTGGTAATTGTACATATCTTACTCACAGTTGCATAAATATGCCATGCTTAAGGTCTACATGACTGGAATGAGAAAAGTAGTGATAATTAGGATTGGGCTAGACTTTGATTTGAGTGCCTGAATATCATTCAAATAATAATGCTTTTGAAAATGAATGTGTACATCCATTTTTCTGAAATTCAGGAAAGACGCATAATATTCAGGTGCCTAATAACTTGGCTGCTAGTTAATCATGCTTGACACTTATATAGCACTTCACCTTTTAAAATCATTTTAGAATATGTAAGTTCATTAATCCTGACAACATCCACATGAGACAGAGAAGGTTTCTGAACCTGTCTCGGATCTCCCTACCATCTGGTATCTAAACACTTGGTGGACTTGGGAAGGAAGAAAAGAATCAGATAAACCAAGCAAGGAAACACAGGCAGCCAAGAATAACAGAGACTTGTGCGCGGTGAATGTGAAATGAACATCCTCTGACTTTGTAGAGGTTTGCCCTTGACACAAAAACTTAATATGTACAATATGCACATGATAATAATTATTCACTTCTGATTGATTAAAATGTAAAAAACAGCATCTTCAACTTCAAATGTCTATATACCAATCACTAGACCGTATCAGTGGTCATTTCCACAGATTAAGTTGTGCTTTTAGTTGTAAATTTTCATATTTTTATACTTATATTCCAAGTGTTGTTGCCCACTCCAATTTCTACTTTTCTCAAAAAGGATCTGCCTAATGTTAACATCTAGTATTATTTGGCATATTCAGTATAGACTCCTTCATGTTCTCTTGCTATTTGGCTAACAGCTGCTGTGAGGGTAGGATGTGATGCTGAGCTAATCCACCAGTCACCTGAATGAAGAGGTTCTTGGCCATTGGTTTTTCACTCATTTACTAGGACTACTTCTGCTTCTCCTCAGGCATGGATGCTAATCACCACTGACAATTCAAAGGCTGGAGAGAGAAAGGTACTTGAACAGGTAATTAGGCTAAAAACACCACCGTAGGATGCTCTGGAACCACAATCAACATTTTCAAAATTAGTGAGAAGGCATCTCCATTAATACAATGGAATAAAAAAGCAGACCTAATGCAAGTCTGCATATAGTACATATTTCTGGTTAGTAAAGAATCATCTTGTTTCTAGCATCAGCTAGAAAAAGCATCAGCTTTTGCAAGGTTCTGAGAATTAAAGGGAAGGCAATACAGGACAATAGTTATGAGCTCAAATTCTAGAATCAGGAAGACCTGGGTTCAAATTGATTGAACTGATTACGAACTGTGCGATCTTAGGTAAGTTGCTCAATCTCTCTGAGTATCAGTTTCCACAGGATAATACCAGAACCTACTACAAAGAATTGTTATAAGATTAAATAACATACTCACAGGTTTAGCACAGTGTCAGGGATATAATGAATGCTTAGAAAATAATATTATTAACTGTCTGCAGGTTTCTTTGATATTCTCACAGTCAATTTTGAGATATGATATCGAGATTTCTTTAAAATGAAAAACCCAGGAATTCTAGATAATGATTCCCTATGAAAGAAGAATATGTTGTAGTCTGTGTTAACACATAATGATCTTTATCCACCCAGGCTAGAAACAGAAATGCTCTAAATTACTCAAAAGGTCAGGTATTTGCCAGCAGTTAGCAGAGTAATATGCAATGGTAACCCTGGGCAACATCAGGGAATAAATAATCTCTTATGAGCCTGTGTTTTTCTGCTTGCACCCTCTTCCCTCTTCTTGAGATGTTACCCTATTTTATTTGGGGCAATTGAGGCTGTCCAACATGCCTTGGAAGTCCCAACAACTAAATGACCACTTTACCTACTGATGAGTGCTACTCTGGCAGCTTAAGACTCTCGAGGTTACTAATGGCAGCTTTTGTCCATTTCCTACAACCACATTATTAACCTGGAAGATTTTTCAGCTCCTTTCCCTCTCTTCAAACAGCTACAAAGATAATCCATGATAAAGGGATTTGACAGTCTCCGATTTCCCATTTGCATGGAACAAGGCAAGGATGTTTGGAGTTGGGAGGAGGTGTTATCAAGTTCATGAGTTAATTTGCATTGGTACAGGGAAATCTGAGCAGACTTTTTTAGAATCAGTCCACTGGGGGAAAATATAGAAGGAAGCATTCAAACCACGGTGCTCAAGCAGAATGAACACTTATTTCACAGACACAATTACAACTGCCAGGGGAGAAAATTTTTCCAAAACTATTTAATCTCTGAAATGGGCAATAAGCTTGTCAGCCTCTTGGGCATTTCAGCCTTGGTGCAATGGTTCATAGCAAGTCTTTCCAAGACCAAAACCCATCAGATTCATCAAGTGTCTCCATTCTTTCACAATAAAAGTCTTTTAAGGCTCTGAGGATCAGGCAAGCTTTGTGCGTGCAATATATGCTCCTCTTTGTCACCAGTGCAAAACCTGGGGATGCGTTTGAGAAAGGAGCCTTAAAAATGAGGATATTCATCTTGCAAGTGCTTGAGATGCTATTTCTAAGCTAATCTCCCCTACAAATCAAGGAGTCCAATTCAATTCAAGTCCAATTCAAGCTTGTCTTCCAGAATGTCTAGTAAATCCTCAAAAACATGAATTGTGTACTTGTTTTGTGTCTCATTTTCTACCCATCCTCCTCTCAGTCCCTTGAGTTTATTATGGCTATGGAAAGTATTAAGACTAAGACTAGAATTAGCTGGCAGAGAATTTGCTGGAATTAGCCATTTTTTCCTCCTTATCATGTCTATTAATGACGGCGGCATCATAAACAATAAAGTTTAATTAGGAACTGAAGTGTCTAAAGCAATTAAATATGAAGGAAGTATTCAAAAACACAGCAGGAAGGATCATATTTTTAAAGCATTTAAATTGCAAATGATGTTATTGACAGAACTTTTAAAATAAATTTTGTGTTTAGGGGAAAATAAAAGAAGTTGAAAGTAAAGTGTTGACTCCATGGCATTTATAGACAAACAAATATTTAGGATGGATCAATTTGCAACAATGAACAGATGCTTCAGAGAACACATAGGGCTAATGGGAGCTGTCTTGAACTTCCACTTCACATAGTCAATGAGAGAAAAAAAAAACAACTTAAAAGATTCAAGAGTAATGACATGACTCATTAGTGTTAAGGCCACTTCAAATTAAAGGATTCATCTTCAGTTACTGAGATAAAAAATTATTAATGAGCTTTGCACATGAATATTTGGGAAGGGCTATAGCTCATCCTGTATGAAAACTACCTGAAGCTGTAACCACAGAATTTTAGGTTTCTGAGACCAGATTCTAAGTAACTTTGCCTCACTTTGCTCTATAGTCCACTGCTTGATAAACAGTGCTGGGAATGGAAGTCGTGTGGCCACTGATCCATTGAAGAGAGCTGGGAGTGTGGTGAACTATAGGAACAGAGTAAATGCTGGAGAGAAGGAAAAGTTCTATCATCATGGAAAGACATGGAAAGGGGGATGATGAGCCTTCATTCCTTCAAGTTTATGCTATTCCAAGTACAGTGCTAGCAAATTCAGAAAACAATGTACTGATGAAGAAAGTTTAGGTGTCTCTTTTTGAATGCTCTGGAGTACTGCACAGGTACTGAATTTGTCACTGTTTTTGGCATTTGCTGTTCAGCTTGGAACTTGACAGTCTTCTTCCATATTTAACTCTATCACATATTAGGACCACTCCAGAGAGGTGTCCATTTGAAGCCTCTGGTAATAAAAGTCTGGTGTTTGAAGGAACTGCGCTGAATAAGTTGTTTTGTTCCTTGCAAACAAATTTTATAAATAATAGTCTCCTGGAAAATGAAATACTCAGTGTAATGTCAAAGGAGAATATGAAGACTAAAAGTTTGTTAAGATTGTAGATAGTGAAGTTTTCTCCTGTACCAGTTATGAAAAAGACGTTAGAGTAAGTTTCTTTTTACAGATCTGGAATGCTGCCAAAACAACTGGCCATTCATTCAATGGCTCATGGGATGATCTATACCTGTAACTCATTTCTGAGTTAGGGAAGAAAGAAACAGAGGCTGATCTTTTTGAAATTCCTTTCCCAATGGCCAAGAATCATGGCAATTTTAGTAATTAGTACAATTATGTTTCTTCCTACTCTGTGTTTAAATTACAGAGGAACAGGAGCATGGCATTCCCAATTGAGGTTCTTCAAGTTGACAGTCTGATAGTCTGATCTATTTTTATTTACTTTTAAATTTATATTCAAAGCCAGTGTTCATAGGTGCCTTTACAACAAGCTGCAGGCCTATGGGAAATGTTCCCTGGCTCCTCTGTTTATTTAAAGTTTGGTCTCCTCATTACGATCAATTAATATTTCAGAGAGCTAATTTTTTTCTGAGATTGGAATAGATGTCACTTTCAGAAAGTCATTTATATCGCCATTCATTTTCTTTTCAGTTCCCTGTTTATGACTAAAAAATGCACTAATGATTTCATAATGAGAGTATATTATGTAGAAATGGAAATATAATCTTCGAAAAGTATGACTTTATGTGTTAGGTAATATTTTTCTTCAATTACTTTTTTCATGTGATTTTATTTTTTCTTTTCTAAAGGGAAATGTGTTAGGAGAGAACAAATATATATCAGAATTTAAAAAATATATTTCTTGAACTACAATAAGATCTAAAGAGACCAGATGATTAAAGTTCTTCATTTTTAAAGAATTCTCTTTGAGAAATCCCAGAAGCTGGAGAAATATTGTTTTTATTATTGTTTACATTCTTAAAGGCATAGAATACACCAGGTTCTGTAAAGTAATAAAATATTTCTATTTCACTCATATATATAAAATTTTGGATTTTTAAAAGCAATACTATTCATAATGTGAAAGATATCAATAAAGTCATTGACCATGAACATTATGAGGTTATCTGTTCATTTATTTCATAATTTATTTAACAAGTAAATGATGAGAACTTACTCTATGTGATTACATATGCTATTACGGCATGCATGAACATGAATAATATATGTGTTTACATTTAACAAATTTATAATATAGTAGTAGAGACAGACATAATCACATAACTACAATATAGGGCAGAAGGTTCAAAATGTATGGGATTTCTAGTTTAAGATGGCTTACTGAAGGTACATGTTAACCTGTCTTCCCTCTCTAATTAGTACTGATATGAGCTTATAACAAGTCATTATAAAAGCCATGATAAGACAGGAAAACTTGAAATCCTAATAGCAGGGCAGTATACTGATAGGAATTTGGAAAGATATAAATATGATAAGAATGGATTGACAGGCCTTTCTGTTCCATGTAGATTCATTTTTGGTAGACCAATTCATCTGCTGAAAGAAGAATTATTTTAAAAAAGCAAATACATATAAAAAGATACACACAGCTGCAGAAATAATGAGAATTAGCAAGAGGAGACTTTTGAAAAGGTGTAAAAATGATCTTCACCTGCATTTGCCCTGGAAGCTTGTGTTGATTCTTGCGTGGGTAGGCTGGGAAACTGGGCTTTTACCGGGCAGAGGGCCACTGTTGAGGATAAAGAAACCAGTGTGTATTTTGGCACTTAGATGAAATGGAGTCATAAAATTGGATAGTTGAGAAGCCTCAAGACAGACATGATTCCCTCTTACATAAGTGCCAAATTCTGAAGCTATACAGGATGGGAGGCCAAAGAGCTAAGCGACAAACCCAGAGAATTGAAGTGAAAAATTCTGCAGTCTCCCAATGCTGAAAAGACAAAGACCTGCGAGGGGAAATGAACCGAGTATACACAGCAAGCTCTTAATTGCAAGTAGTGGAGGCTTCTGGAGTGAAGACAAGGAAAACCAGTGATAGGTTGAGTTTTAGTTTAGTTTAGTAAAAACCTCAATTCAGCCTAAAATTGGCTTATTCCTAAATGATTTACAGGTAGCTTCTCCCGTTATCTATCTAGCAGAGGAAAGAATGATACTTTTCCAATGCAAGATCACCATACCTGGGGTCTCTTTGATATTTATATTCAGAGCTCTTCATTTATTAAAATCATTCTAGGCATGACGAGATAGGGGCATGTGTCTGATAACCGAGAGAAAAAAACAGGCAAGAGAAACAGATTCATAGGCAATACAGATGTTGGTGTTATAAGGACTATAATATAACCAATTCCTATGGGCAAGAAAAAAAAATGATAGTGAATAAAAGATGAAATGGAGCTTTTTATCAGGTAATTGGAATCTAAATTAGTCATGTTTACATATTATATATATATACATTGATATATATTATATAAAACTCTTTATATATAAGCATTTTATTATACATTACATATAAACATTGATATATATATACATATGTGTGTGTGTGTGCATGTATATATATATATATATATATATATATATATATATATATATATATATGATTCATTATAGAGATTTGTCCTTACACAACTGTGAAAGCTGGTTGAAATTCACTATGTGGTAGGTCTTGGTGTTTTATACTGGAGTTTCATGTCTAAAAGGTTAAGCATTTGGGAAAGAAAGGGAAATGTAAAGTTCAGGACAGTGAGAATAAACTAAAATCCAAAAGAATGAGCTAGAACACATGGAATGATAATGAACTTAAACCCACACCAGTCTTGCACTACCTCCAACTTTGAAGGCAATTGCCATGCACAAGAAGCTCTTAATTTTCATCACACATTTGGCTGAGAATTCAGAGAAGCTGAAATAGGAGAAGCTGAAGACCTAGCTGCTGCCCAAAATCAATGAGATGAATCATGAGATGATCAGTGACAATGTGCATGAGATGCAACAGCATGACCTACCAAACATAAATAAATATGGCTACAGCTTTAAGTCTACCTTTCAAATAAATATAACACCAAACTGGACAGAGTTGAGGATTAAATTAGTGAACTTGAAGACAGACAGTGGAAAAGATCTAAATGGAAGTACAGAGAGATAAAAGAACGCATAGGGGACAAGAACAGAGCAAAAGAGAGAAATAGTACAAAATATATATGTAATTGATACGTCAGAAAGAGAGGAAAGAATTGAAAAGCAATATTTAAAGAAATAATAGCCAAAAATATCAAAACTAAAGTAAAACATCAATTGACATGTACAAAATGCTCAGAAAACTACCAGCAGAATAAATACTTTTAAAGATCATTAAGGCACATGATTAAACAATGTTTTATAAATGAATTACTTAAGGCACAACATAGAAAAATAAATTTTAAAAAAGAGATAAATAAAATAAATCTTAAGAGCAGTCAGAGGAGAAAAGACACAATCATCAAAGCAACACCAAAAAGAAAACTAATGACTTCTCAATAGGAATGATGTTAGTCAGACAATGGAATGATACCTTATAAGTGCTGAATATAACAGTCCACCTAGCATTCTATAACTAATGAAAATGTACCTAAAAATAAAGAAGAAATAAAAACATATCCAGAAAAATAAAAAATAAAACAACCCATTGTTAGTAGAATTGCACTAAAGGAAATATTAAAGGAAGTTCTTCAGGCAAAAGAATATAATTGTAGAGACAAATACGGAAATAGAGGAAGAAATTAGGAAAAACATAAAGAAAAATATGTGGACAAATATAACTAAATATAGATGGTACAAATCAATAATGGTTATGTCTGAGGAATTTAAAATATATGTAGAATGAAATACATGACAAAAATAATACAAAAGGGGTAAATGAAGTTCAAGTTTTCTAAGGTTCTATCATTATGGAAGAGGTAAAAATAATCATTTGTATTAGGCTGTAATAAGTCATAGATTAATACTTTGATCTCTTAACCATTAAAAATTTGTTTAAAATGTAAAACTGATAAGGAGATAGAAGAAATTGGACAAATATCAACTGATTAATACAAAAGAAGGCAAAAACTAGCATTAAAAACAACAACAACAACAACCAGAGAGGTCAAATAGTAAACAAATAATAAGATGTAAACTCAAATACATATGTGAGTATTTCAGTTTAAATAGACAAAATAGTTCAGTAAAAGATTAGTATTTTCAGCCTACGTTTTTAAAAATGATATGTGCTTACAACAGTAAGGCGGTACCATGTACCACATAAATACTGACAAAAAACACTGCTAATGATATACTAACATCAGCCAAAATAACTCTAAGGTGAAAAGGATTACTAGAGATAAATAAGGTCATATCATAATAAGGTGCCAATCCACCAGGAAGATATGATATAATTATAAATCTAAATGTATCCAATATAAAAAAAAATAGTAGATCTCTAGAATTTCTAAGCTATACAGAGAAAACAGAGAGCCTCCAAAATAAATAAATTTTCCAAAGAATCCCAACTAATCACAAGATTAGAAGTCGCAATGAAGACTAGAAGTAGTAGACTATGGATGGTTGGCAGGCAATTTTTACTAGTGTGTGCGTGTGTGTGTTTGTGTATGTGTGTGTGTGTGTACTATGCCAATTCCCTGCTCTTAGAGCAGCCAACTCCAATATGCGCCTCTAGGATTAAGCTCTAAGTATAGTTTTATAAAGTGGGAATTCTGAGAAGTAACTCTGGTAACTTATTGTCTCCCATGCCAAGATGGGAAGTTATGAACTATCTTTAAAAATGAGCCCATCTAGTTATGCATCTCTTTCTTGCCTAGTCCCTGAAACCAAGGTTCTTGTTATTAGAGCTTGTATTTGCTGCTAGGTCAATAGGGATTTTTCATTTTTATTAAGTAAATAAGATGTCACCATCAATATTTTTCAATCCAGATTGTCAGATATAAATGTGAACAAACATTCACAAATCACTAAACATTTGAGGGAAACTACAGCACTAAAAGAGAGTCAACAAACAGAAGTAATCACTAAGGAAATAGAAGTTAACAGAGGACACAAAGAAAAAAAGGTATGTTATCTATATATACACACATTTTTAAAAATCTCAAATATTTAAAAATGGCATATCTATGATAGAAGCAACTGACTGCTATAAAAATATATGAGCAGAGTTCTTGGAAAATAGAAACATAATTATCATAAACTTAATAAATCAGCATAATAGTTGAAAATCGAATGATGAACTAGAAGATCAAAATGAAGGATTCTCCTATAAAATAGTAAGAAGACAAAGGGTGGACGAGTATGAAAGAAAAGATGATTCATGGAGAATGAAAGAGCATACTGAATATGAATAAAGATTAGCGAAACAACTAGATGTATATGCATGATTGGAAAGCCATGCTAATATAATAGTCATTAGCTACATATGGCTATTTAAATTGCAACTTTCCTGTAAATCTAAAGTCATTCCAAAATAGAATAAAATTTATTTTTAAAAATGTAATTAAATAAAAAATTCAGTTAATCAATCTCCTACTTGTGTTTCAAAAGCTCGATAGCACATGTGGTAGGTGGCTACAATTTTAGACAGTTCGGGGAGTAAAGATTATCTACAAAGGAATAAGAAAATGACTGATGTCGTTCTCTTCATCAGAGAAATCTGGATGCACAAAGATTCTAAGTTCGGACAGAACATGATTTTCAACCTAGAATTTTACATTTAAATTATCTTGAAAATGTGAAGAACGAGTCAACATTCCCAGACATATGTTCTCGGCTTGTATTATTTGATAGGTTCTTTTTGGAGGGAATACTTGAGGATATGTTCCAGAAAAATAAGCAAAGGAATCTATAAAAGGCTGAAAGTTTGAGATAAGAAGAGATGGTTAATAATTTAACCAGAAAGCATGTCGATAGGTCTAAAAACTGTTAGTATTAAGGCTATGACACTTAAGGCAATTTCCAGGAATAGCTCCTAAGAAAGTGTTTTTAAAAAACAAACTGAATATATAGTTGTCAATCATTTCAATAAATTATAGAAAGGGACAGGAGGAATGTAGAAGGAAGGAAAGGGAAAACATATTACGGGGTCTCGTTCAGGAGGGGTAGTTTTGAGAATTAATGTCTACATGGAATTAGAAACTATATGTTTCCATATAGTATATTTAAACACATACTATATCCGAAAAATGAAATGCAGAATTACTAAAGAAGGAATGAAAAAAACCCCATAAAACCAAACTTAATACAGAAAAAAGAAAAAAGAAACTGCCAGAATAGAAAAACTAAATATTTCAGTTATCACAATAAATGTGAATTAATTAAAATTAATTAAAATGACATAACATCAAAAACATAATGTAAACTTATTAAAATTATATAAGGAGAAATAAATTTCCAATTATTTTTGAACACTAAAAGTATATCTCTTTCAAAAATCCATGAAAGGGAGTACTCAGAAATAGATATACAGATTATTTGATATTCAAAATTGGCCTATATTTTAAAATCTATGCACTAGATCTTTACATCCAATAAAAAATGACTCATCTTTAATATCTATAGAACAATTTGTAGCCATATATAGTTTATAAAATTACCGTAAATTTGAAAAGTAAAAATTAGTCTTAATTTTCTAGCTAGAGTAATAAAAAAGCATCCCTTCTTGCAAAACAAAGAAAAACCATAAAAATATAACTCTCCAATTATAAACACAAAGAAAAAAAACCGTTACTTTTTTTTATTATGGTGGCATTGGTTAATAAAATCTGGTAAGTTTCAGGTGTACAATTTAACAGTAAGACATATATATATATACATATATATATACTTTTTTATTAATTCCTTTTTTATATATATAGCATTATGCATTCACCACCCCCATAGTTAGATTTCTTTGTCACCACATATTTGACTCCTTTTCCCTATCTCCGTCCCCTCTCTCCCCTCCCCCTCCTCTCTGGTAACCACTAGTCTATTGTCCATGTCCATGAGCCTCTGCTTGTTTGTTCTGTTCATTTGTTTCTTTTAGGTTTATATCCCACATATAAGTGATATCATGTCGTTTTCAACTTTTCCTGTCTTATTTTCCTGGCTTATTTTGCTTAGCATGATTTACATTTAATAAATGTTGACATTAAGAGGAAATCAAAATTAAAATCAAAATATGTTTAGAAGTAAATAGCAGTGAATAAATATCAAAATGGGTTAATCCAAAGATAAAACTCAATGGAAAAATTGTAGCCTTAAATGTACTAATTAAAAATGAAAACTGAAAAAATAAGGAAAATAATTAAATAATCAACTTAATGATGTAATAAACAACAAAGGAAATAAAAGACGGTTAAAGGAAGGAATTAATAAAAATAGAAAATAAGCAGCAATTGAAAGTAAACCTTAAAAAAATAGGCTTGATTAATCACATCAAAAGCTGATTCTTTGCAAGAATAAGTAAAATGTATAAAAAATTGATGTCTAATGAAAAATTATGAGGTAAACTAGATAAAAATAAAATAATTAACTTTTTATATGCCAAAAATAAAGCATTAAGAGCATATTTAAAAAGTCATAGCCGCTGAAACAATAAAACTACAAAACATGAGCATAAACCTACCCAAAATGTACAATACCTAAATGAAGAGAATGATGACATTTTATTATAAGACATAAAAGGAGACTTGAATAAATAAAATGATATATGACAGTCTTGGGTGGGAAGAGTTCACATATTAAATGTGTTGATTCTCCCAATATAAATCTACAGAGTTAATAAAATTCCAAAAAATTTCAAAAAAGTTCATCAAAATCTCATGATTATTAATTGATTTAAACAGACAAATTTTTAGTTTACATGGAACAATAAAATGTTCAAGAATCTCAAAGAAATTTTAAAATTAAACAATATTAGAGATCTGTTTCAGCATATATCAGATTTAAAAACAAAATGATAAAAGGTCTTGAAATAAGGGAAAACACTGATTTTAATATACATGTATACTGAAACTTCCATATTTAAAAAGCTATGAGAAGCGAAGTTGAAACATAACTAGGATAGAATACCTAAAACATCTATAATACACAATGGTTTACTATTCATTTTACAGAGTATTTTTTTTTAATTATAAAGACAAGTAAGCAAATAGAAATCTGAACAAAGGACCATTCACATAAAGAAATACATGTGGCTAAGAAATTTATGTAACATTTATCAATCTCACTAGTGTGGGAGAGTACAAATTAAAATAAGAAGATAGTTTATTTGCACATTAGATTGAGAATGTAGAAAAAGATTGATAGTATTTTTGAAAATGTGGTGAAAAGAGAAAACTTGGATACTATTCAGGCACAGCTCTTTTTGAAGCTGTCAGTATATAGCTAACAAAATATAAAATTCACATACTCCCTGACCTAGTAACCTCCCTTAGAATCACTCCCAGCAAAAATCTTGCAATTATAGAAAAGCCAAATGTAACAATAGCAAAGTCATATATAGTAATAGCATACGTAGTAATAGCAAAAAAAGTAGAAAGGACTTTTTTAATTGCAGTTATAGAAACCCAACTCAAATAATTTAAGCAAAAAGCAAACAAATACCAAAAGAAAAAACCATATATCCATTTAACACATATAAGAAAGTACGTATATGTGTATACATCCATGTATATGTATGTTTATACACATATATATGTATGGATATACAGATATATATTTTCTAAGACGTATTGTTAGATGAAATTAAAAAAAAAAACTCAAGAGGAAGAATAATTTTGAGAGTTGAATTCCATCTAATAAAAAGCAGCAGCAGAAAGAACAAACCACCTAAGTACCTAGTATGTACATGTGTGTGTATATGCATAGAAAAACAGCTATACTCTTACTAGAGGTTACCCGTGGAAAGCAATGTGTGTTTGAAGGAGAAATAAAGGCAATCTTTCATATTTTTAAATTCCATTTTCCACATTATTAAACTCATCCCCTACATAACCATAATATTCAAGTATGAGGTTTCTCATGTAAAAACAATCTTGTAAGAAGAAGAAATGATGTTTGGTAGCACAAAGGTAGAAGAGACTAATGCCAGGGAATAATCCTGAATTTGTATCCTAAGGTACAGTCCCTGATCTTTAGGAGGTTAAGGGAGATAAATATTTCTCAGATTGCCATGATATCATCATAGAGGTCTGTAAGAGAAGTGAAAACAGGTTATGGGAGAAGTCAGGAGAGAGCTATTACCTCAAATACATTATCTAATAATTCATTTTGTTCTACCACTTAATGTTGAGAGGAAAATTCAATTCATTTGAAATCATTTATTCATATTCCTAAACTGAACAGCATATTGATTTTGATATTCATTTTCACTGTATTCAAGAGGCCTTCAATGTGGAGCCCTTTCCATTCTTAAGTGTCTTCAAATCACCCAGAATTGTACTGCCACTCTTTGAATGTCAAAAAGGCACAGTCACAATAAAGGGAGGTGCTTTCCTGCTCAGTTTAGTTGGCTTTAACAAAAATTGGCTTAATGGCCTTCAGGTGCCAGGCACGGTGCCAGGCCTGGAGAAGGGATGAAAATTCTATGTCCTTGCTCAGAGGAATCTTCAGATCTACTGGGGAGAAGAGAGGCATAAATGTTGGAGCTGTGCTCAGGGCACTGTGGGAGACAAGGGAGGGCACCCTACATAGATGGGGATGGAGGGGACTGGCAAAGGGCAGAGGTGGGCATTTGAGGAGAAACTTGAACAATAGCAGGGTTTACTTGGGGAAAGGAGGTGTGGAGGGCAGGTCCAAGGGCGTGAAACACACAGCTGCCTGCAGGGAGATGGAATCCACTCTTTCGGGACTTTAAATAGTAAGAGCGAGTGGGGGAAAGAGAGTGTGGAGGTGAGGTCAAAGAGGTGGACCGCAGGTCAGGTTCTTGAGGGCTTTGAATGGAATGTTATATTTTATTCTGGGCAGGAAATAAAAGTTTTGAAGCGCAGAGTTCAATTTATTTTAAAAATAGATCGCTCTGGTGTAGGATGAGAGAAGACGGCAGGGACACCAGTTGGGAAACAC
>NW_006441955.1:23350379-23380711 GCF_000325575.1 Pteropus alecto | reverse complement strand
CGATCTCGGGTGTCAATTTACTAGACTTGAGTTGTGACGATTAAATGAGTTCATATATACAAAGGTCTTAGATCAGTATTTGGCAAATAGTAAACACCATGGAACGGGTATTGTTATTCTTGGATACTTTACATTTTCTGTTCCCTCTTCTTGGACCCTTTCTCTGGTCCCATGGCTCACTCTTGTTGCCAATATAACACATCCTTACATTCTATGTGCTTTCTCTGGCTGCTAGACTGCAGGGTCTCTATTTCATTTGTATTGCTTACTCTAGCACCCAGCGTACTACCTGGCATAAGATCTTCAAGGTATTTTTGGTGAAGGGTAGGAATCAAAGTCCATAATAACTTACACATGCTATTTTTAGCTCAAAATCATGCCTTCAAATGTAAATAAAGTAAATTCCGCAGGAATACCCATTCTGAAGTTTGTGTACAGAACTTTACCTGTACTGTGGGTTAAAACCACGTTCTACATATTTATGTGTGAGCTCTTATTCTAACATGGAACATCTATGCCATTTAAGCCTTTGATTTTATTGTCAGAAGATATTTTGAGACAGCCCACCAGATTTGAACTGTGCCCCAGAGAGTCAGGTTCAGCCCTCACAAAACAAACACACTCTGTACCACTTTCAGGCTGATAATTTAATGGGTTGAGAAATTCCTTCTTCTCTGATGTAGGTAGGATAATGGCCCCATAAAGATGTCCACATCTTAATTCCTGAAATCTGAGAATATGTCACCTTACAGGGCAAAGGAAATTTTGTCATTACAATTTAATTAAAGATCTTGAGATGGGGAGATTATCCTGGATTATTCAGGCCCAGTGTAATCACAAAGATCATTATAGGAGAAAAAGGGAGACAAGAGAGTCAGAAAAGGAGATGTGATGTGACAATGGAAGCAGAGGTTTGAGTGATGTGGGGCCATGAGCTGAGGAAAGTGGACAGCCTCGCATTCTTTGCTAGAAAAGGTAAGGAAACAGATTCTTCCTTAGAGCTTCCAGGAGGAATGTAGCCCTGCCAACCCATTTTTGACTTTTAATTTCAGAATCATAAGATAACAAATGCATGTTGTTTTAAGACACTAAGTCTGTGATAATTTCTTACAGCAGCATTGGGAAACTAATATATCCCTTAACTCAGATCTCACTGGTACGAATAACGTCCATTTTTTTTCCCCCAGTTATTTGTTCCTTTTGATGTAGTTCCAATATCTCAAGAACTGCTTTTACATTTTAAAGTGTCAGAGTAAGCATGGCTTCTCATTCTTTTTATGATTCTAACCAAGATATTGTTATCGTGTCAGCCCAAACAACCCCAGTACTATAAATTTCCATCTATTCTTAATATGAAAGTCAATTTGACCCAAGCCAGTTCTCTGAATTTCTGCCAATATTTTTGGAACCATTCATTGAATATAAATTGGATAGCAACTATACTCATCCCTTTTATCTTTCATTTTGTGTTCATTTGTTTATTTGCCTGTTTTTTTCCCTTAGATTCTACTTTTGATAAAAGATACTTCCTTAGAATTCAAATAATTTCATATCAACAAAATCTATATGAACTACTAGAATAGCTCTGTTGGTCTTTCCAGAATAAATGATCCCATTCCTATTTCTTGATGAACTTAAAATGACAAGCTGTTCAATTCTTAGACCCTTACATTAGGAGCATCTCTGACCTAGAAAATTCTGTCTTACTCAGTAAGATATTTATTCTACATGTATATTATACATACCAAGTTAACTTCCTATGCTCACCATCTGGTTTATCCAGGCTATTTTAATATATTTTTACATGATGAAACAAAACAAAACTTTCTTACCGGTTCTTAAATAAGAAATATGCTGTCACTGTTTCAGACGTCACCTGAAAATTGTAAAAGTGACACTGTGTTCCAGAATATGTAAAATTTTAGAGCATGAAATGGAGAGTATGAAAGAAGACTAAGGGGTATGTGCTGCCTGATGTTCACCTAGAAATCTGAGTTACAGGTCAGCTTCTGGCTGGTGCCTACTATGAAGCCCTCTTCTCTCCCTCACTACCCTTTCTAGAATCTCTTCTAGATTCCTTTCTCAGCAACATAAGCTCTAGTGGCAGACTACTGGATGCCAGGCTTCAGCAATACTGGGGCCCAAGTGACAAATTTCAAACCTGATGCAGCCTTCCTAAGTCTTTTTGCAGGAACTCCAGTGGTTGTTTTGTCCACAGACATAGGAGTGTTGAAACTTTTCTGCCATTGCATCTCCATTGTGCTGGGCCACATCTCTCTAAGGCAAGTTTACTAGTCAAGATAAAAAAGTGAAAGGAGTCAATAAGCACATTAAAAGATGCTAAACACCTTTAGCCTTTAGGAAAATCCAAATCACAACCACACGGCCACTACTACCACTGATACTACTCACAGCCACTAAGATGGCTAAAATAAAAAGGCATAATAACAAGTATTGGTGAGAATGTGGAGAAATTGGAATATTCATTCGCTGCTGGCTGGAATGTAAAATAATGCAGCTGCTTTAAAAACCAGTTTAGCACTTGCTCGTAAGGCTACACATAAAGTTACCCTATGACCCAGCAATTCCACTCTTAGATATATACTCAAAAGACATGAAAACTCACGTCTACACACACAAAAAAACTTGTATATGAATGTCTATAGCAGCGTTATTCATAACAGACAAGTAGAAACAACCCAAACATCTATCAGTTGATGAATGAATAAATAAAATGTGGTATAACCATACAATGAAATATTATTTAACCAAAAAGGGGAATGAAATAATGATCCTTTTAACAACATGGATAAACCTTGAAAACATTATGCTAAATAAAATAAGTCAGTTACAAAGAACCACATATTATGACTCCATTTATATAGAATGTCCAAAATAGGCAAATCCATAGAGACAGAAAGTGGATTAGTGGTTTTCTAAGGCTAGCAGAACCAGAAAATCTGAGGGGTGACTGCTAAGAGTTGTGGGGTTTTTCATTTGGGGTGATTAAAATGTGCTAAAATTGATTGCAGTGATGATTGTACAACTCCGAATATACTGGATGCCACTGAATTGTATAATTTAAATGAACAAACTATATGGCCTGTGAATTATATTTTTTATACTTTTTTTTTTTTTTTAAAGAAAGAAGTGGGATGAATGAATATTTCCCTCCAGATTATTTCCCGAATTGCATTACTGGTTATCTAACCCATATACCTCTTCCAGCCTTACCTGCTTTTTACTTAGGACTGACAGAATCAAAACCAGCAGTAGCTCTGAGAAGCACAATGCCAAATTGGCCAGAATTTTATGTTCTGTTTCATTTGTGAAATAATGGCTAGCAAAGGCATTTGCTTAATCCTGCTTGCTTCTTTCAGAAAACTACTGCCACAGCCCAGCCGAATGTCATATTTCATTATTTTCAAAGGGATGCTCACCTTAAATATTTATTTCTGTTCTCTACCACTCACATTGAAAGGCTTCACTCCACTATGTCAACATTCATACGTATTTACTTCTGTGGACTTCTAGTCATTTCTCCAGAGCCTGCTCACCACAGAGAGGTGATAGCTGATTGCCTTTAACACAATCTGATCCAAACTTCCATAGCCAAATTGTCTCCAGCTTCCTCTTTTCACTAGCTAAGCCACCTGCCTTCGACCTGAAACCCCCATTATTAGCCTCACCTTTGGAATAAGACAGTGAAATCCTCCTTGAACTCTAAATGAGCCTTGGAGAGGAAAACATATTGATAAACTCCCACATACGTCCCACAATCTAGGAGGGTTTTGCTATGTTGGAGACCTCAGCACTAGGAAAATGCACAGAGCCATGGAAAGCCTCAGGGAAATGAAAAGTCTGTTTACATGGGTCACTGAAAGAGAGAAAGGGACCACTAAAGGCAAGATAAGGTTTTAGTCTAAGAGATCTTTCATTTAATTCACAGTTTTGCCTGGGACAAGCTCAAATTCCTTCCTTCCTGGGACAAGTCTTTCTTTTTTCCATTACAATGCAGTCTCACTTTAATACTATTGAACCTCAGTCATATTGCAGTGATAATAGAAGTTGTTGCTCTCTCCCCTTGAGTATAAATCAGCTAATAAAGATTTGCAAGAGCCCCAAGATTCAACAGGGTGCGGGGTTGTGCCTAATGCAAGCAGAAGACCGCCCTGATCTCACCGGCTCCATTTCCAAGGGCCTCAGCAACACTCCAGAGTTTATTAGCATATGATGTGTCAAATAAAACCTATATTTTATATAAAACACATTATTAAATAATGATTATGTCTCAAGGTAGGAGCTGAACATATTTCATTTTTTTCTTTGCTGTTAAATAAGGAGGTTGCCCTCAGTGGCTGTTGACAAGTACAAACAGTCAAATCGACACTGTGCCTGGTAGTGAAATTAAGTGGCATCTCTTCCTCCTATGCACATGCTGCCCCACATGTCTTTTAAAAAATTATTTCTGATTGTTAAGGTTAGCAAAGGTGAAAGATTCATGATAATGTAGCCTAAGGCCCTCAATTCTAAGCTCTATTTTCAGTGCTTTTAATATACAATGTTGCATTTCAAGCAATGTATAGCCAGAGGGACTAGTTTTGCTTCTCCAGAGATACAGAGGTGATTCTACATCTTAACTTATTGAAATCCTTGCCTCGTTGGAAATAAAATTCTCCAATTAGGCTGAGTCTTGCTGATTTGGGCCCCTGTCTAGGTTGTACTGGGGTCTATTTATAAAGTGAAGAACAACCACTCTCTGTGGTGTCAATAATTAATGATGTAGGACAAGCTCTAGTTTGATTACATGTCTAAATGTTATCTGACATATTATCCTGAGTTCCTGACTTTTTCAATAATAGTTTTGGCTGCCCATTTCTTGCCTTAGTATGCCAATTAGCACATCTCCACTGAAAATAATAATGCTTCTCGTATATAACAGAAAAAATTTAGCCATATTACCCGATATAGAATTTTCTTCTTTTTAGTAGGACAATGATACCCACCTCCTCATAGGCCATGTTGTTTCATATGTAAAATTACAAGATGAAAGACTAGGACTAGAATCATCTGAGCTCTCTATCATTGAACAAGGTCATACCTGAAGTATGCTAGGGGAAAAAACAAAACAAAACAGTGAGTGCGATCCTATTAAAATGTTTCCATACATCAGAATAGTTTTCCACAGTCTGTCTTTTTAAAATATCAATACTAATAGGTACTGCTACTTAATAGTTTAGAGAAGCTCAAATCACAAATAATGTAATTCTAGCAACAGTAAAATCTCACTGAATATGATCTAGTGTGACACTGGACCACAAGTTATGTTAGGTTCTTTCAAGTCTAAGACTCCATACAGTAGAAGGCCCTAAATACCATGGTGTCACCCTCTAACATAAGCATCTAAATGTTCTTTAAGTATCCATTCTTGGGTTTCCGATGCTATATGTGTTTGATCCACATTTATACTTCCGTATACTTTTAAATACGGATTACTTTCATGTAATATAAATGCATAATTCTCACACTAAATATTGAAGCCACATTAAACATTCAACCATTCATTTATTCCCCAGACATTTATTTAATACTTTAGTGGGTTGAATTTGTTTTCTTGTGTTATGGTAAAAAGAACAGCAGTTTGTGATAAAAATAGACTTAGGTTTGAAGATATGGTCTTGGGCAAGTTATCTAATCTCTACTTGCCTCAGTTTCTTCTGTTCGATGGTGTTATAGATTAAATTGTACCTCCTAAAATGTGTATTTTGGAATTCTAACCTTTTGCACCTCAGAATGCGACCTTATTTGGAGATAGGGTCTTTGTAGGGGTAAGCAAGTTAAAATGAGGTCATCGGGATGGGCCCGAATCCAATATAACTAATGTCCTTAGAAAAGGAGGAAATTTGGACACAGATACACATAGAAGGACCATGTGAAAACACATGGGAAAAGACAGTCACCTACAAGCCAAGGAGAACAGCCTGAAACAGATACTTCCTTCACAGTCTTCAGAAAGGAAACAATCCTGTCAACACTTGATTTTGAACTTCTAGCCTCCAGAACTGTGAGACAATACATTTCTGTTGTATAAGCCACCTACTTTGTGGTACATTTTGTGGCAGCCCTAGCAACTTTATGCAAATGGAAATAATGATACTTCAAAAGGTTATTTGAGAGGATTAAATATTGTGGCAGACATTGTTACTTTCCTGAAAACCATCACCTTCTCCACTTGCTTAACAGAGCTCCGATTTTAATATTGGTATCAGGAAGATATCCCTTAATCTCAAAAATGTGGATGCAGTCCCTGGGGTAGGGTGAGCATGTGACACAGCTATGGTCAATCAGATATGAAGGGAAACTGCTAGGGGTTCTGAGTAAGATGTATTTTCCTGATAGGAGAGTCACAGGTGGAGAAACACTGCCCTTTGTCAACCTTTGGCTCAAGGCTTGGAAGTGAATTCTGGGAGGATGTGATGCTTGATACTGCCACAGCTGTTCAGATTGTGGGAATAACGGGGTGTTCAAAAGTATCGCAGAGATGGTGAACTGATCAGGAACTCTGATTTCATTGATTGGCTGAATCAGTTCCAGTGACTGCCTATATGCAGACTGGTTGTTGAAGCTTCTATAGCTCTGCTCCTCTTTCCTTCCTTTGAGGCTTACTCATTTAGGTTACCTTGGTATCCTCCTTCTCTATCTGTGGTTTCATTGATTAGGAAGAACTGCATTTAACCTGTCCATCAAGCATATTTTATCCTTTTCTTCTTTACTCATCTCTTAAAATTTGTTTCCCTCAGTCAGTTTCCCCCCAAACTGATCTCTCCTTCTATTTCAGATCAACAAAATGATTTACTCTTTCTTGGTGTTTGTTTCTCCGTGACTTAGAGCACAATCTCCTGGGATAAGAAATTTGCCTTTTGAATCATTTGCCTTGGGAATTTACAAATTACAGATGGAGCATGACCATGCCTTTGGTGAGTACCCATAATAGAGAATGGATGAGGAAGAGACTAGACCAGGCTTTGGCCTTTTTCACCAGGAGGTCAGTGGTTTAATTTGGCTCAAGGTAATAGCAAGCAAAGCTCCAAATGAGAAATGGCTTGCAGGAGGAGGCAGAGGGGAGAGAGGAAAAGGAAAGGAGTGCATTTTAAACTAATTTCCAGTTAATACATTCTATCAACATTGGCACAAGGGTAGAAAAGAAAAATATCTCTTTCTTCTCCTCCTGGGGTTCTCCCCTTACTACCCTAGGAGTAATCGTTATGTATTATTCCAGGAAAGGTTTATGAATGTGTGGTCACATATAATTATAGATAATGTTTACTTATATATAGCCTTTTTATTCAGCACAAATGAGTTCACTGTAAATCTGATTTTGCAACCTGTTCTTTTATTTCAAACTACATTTTGGATATCTTTCCACATCTATATTCATTCCATAAATGTCTGGGTAAAAGGTGAAGTTACTTTCCTAAAATTGTGTTTCAGAAAAGAAGGACAATTAATTATCTTTGGGTCCTTGCAAAGTCTCTCAGATTATGGGAAGCTTTCCTCATTGTTTAATTTTGAACAAAAGATTGTTGTTTGGGGAAGATACATCAGCCTGAAACAACCTCAATCAACAGTAGTTTCGAATGCTTATTGAGGTTATTTGTTGGAATTGCTTAAAAGTTTATCAAGAATTAATTTTTACTGCTAGTGGTAAGAATTCAAAGTTTCCAGTTTGAGATTGTGTAAAAAAGCCTTTCAAAGATCATCTAATAAGCAACAAATTAGTTATGTTGTGAAATCCTACATATACCCCTACAGAATAAATAATAATAAAACAAATTTCCTGATGTTATGTGAATGGGTACTTGTGGTTTGGGATAAAATTTCAAGTGAAAGCATCTTATGTGAGCCAGCAAATGCTGCATTCTCAAGTAACAGATGGAAATAAGTCAAGTGTACTCTGAAAAATGTGTATAGATGATTCAGATAGGAGCTTGAGTTTGTTAAACTGCTGTTACAGTGGCATGTGAAATATTTAAAAAAATACTAATTCAAGAAATGCAAAGAGTGAAAATACTTCCAAAGTAATATATTACATGTGATCTTTGTGTGTAACTAGATTAATAAATACAAATAGGCTTTTGATAATTTCATTTATAATTCTAAAAGGATATACATGTAAGTTGGCTAGTCTTTAAAAAAATCTTCACATTGGAGAATATGACATTGCTTTATATTCTAAGTGACTTTTTATGAGTGTGTAATGAAAGATTTATCCCATTCATAAGGGCTTCCTAGTATTCCATAATAGAGATGCAACATGGTTTATTTGGCCAGTTGTCTACCAATGTCCATTTATATTGTATGTTCTGCAATTACAAAGTTGTGATTAATTTCCTCAGATGTATCTTTATGCATTCTTGCAAGTATGTCTATGGAATAAATTCCTCCAAGTATAATTTCTGGGTCAATTTATATTATAATTGAATGGAATTTTCTATTCCTTTCTTTCTTTCTTGCTCACCGAGAGGGAGGTCCTATCAGTTTACTGCATTTGAATTACACTATAAGTGGTGGTCAGAATCAGCAAAGGAGATGTTTTTATTATCTTATATATTTCGCTCTGAAGCCCATAGGGCCCCTTCCCCTCCACTAAAGCCCAGGACACAACAGGAATCCACCAGCAGGAGATCTAATAGAACTGAGAACCTGGAAGCTGCAAATCTGGGAGAAGACCAGAAAGATAAAAAGACAAGCTGGGAAGAGAGAGAACCATGGGAAAAGGTGGTGAGAGAGGGTGTAGAAAAGGAAATTAGAGTAGAGACTCCTTGACCTTCATCTGAGTTGGCCTCTGTAGTTTGTTAAGTGACCCAATGGACAGAGCAAACATATCCTCTGGGCTTCATATATATTTTATTTCTGGTAATGGGATTCTACTTTCACACTCTACCAGATATTATGAGCACTACTAAGAGATTATAATAAATATTGCCAAATTGCCCTCCAGAAAAGCTGTTTCAAATTATTCTCCCACCAAGAGTTTTCCCCCATATCCTCATCAATGATTTGCATCATTAAACTTTTTAATTATTGTGAATTAGTGAAAAATGATATATAATGGTATTTCTTTAATTACATATAAGCTTAAGCACCTTTTCACGGTCATTGACCAATTATATATCTTCTTTGCCTACTCTGTTTTTGATTGTTTATATATTTCGTATTAATATGTAAAGAGCTTGCTGTATATTAAGGAAATTAACCATTTGTCAAGTGGGGCAAATTACTTCTCCATTTGTTATTTCTCTATTTGTGTTGTTTAATTAATTAATTAATTAATATTACTATGCAGAAGATTTATATTTTTATGTAATCAAATTTACTGTTTTTCTTATATCTTCTGTTGTAAAGTGTGGTTATATTTTAAGGCCAGCTGGCTATCAGACTACAGAAAAGCAATCAGAGTCTCATTCTGGCCACTAACCAGCAAAGAACCTTGGACAAATCACTTAAATTTCAATAAGTTCGTTCCTTTAAAGAAAGGAAACTATCTTCTGTCTTCCTGTTTTTCTCACCCCACTGCTGTCTTAAGAATTGCATGAGGCAAAGTTTATCAGTAGCTCTTGACCCTACATAGTCTACAGGAATGGTAAAAGACTTTAGATCTGCAAATGGAGAATAAAATGTGAAGTATTTTTAGAAGATGAAGTCTCTGAAAATAAAACCTTGAAATAGGAAAAAAATAATGCAGATTTGTGGGATCAGAAAGATAAAAAGACCAGCTGAGAAGAGAGAGAACCATGGGAAAAGGTGGTGAGAGAGGGCGAAAATAGGCTTAAAGCAAGGCTAGGAGAGGTTTCGTGAAAACCTCTTTCTCCTGCTGGTCAAGACACCCCTTCAACATTTTCATAAACTGTAGTCTAACATTCAGAAAATCCTGCCATGTATCTTGTCAGTAGTGGAAACTGGTGGTTAGGAAAAAACCTAATCATTCACTCTTCTTCTCCTAGGGGTTCTAACCAATTGAGAAGGGAAACAATAAGCCAATTAGTGATCACAACGAAGCATCATTTGTTATTGTTATTGATGATAACAAGCACTGGGGAATATGAAAGGACCTCCTACCACTTTCTGAGGGGACCACATGCCTCTAACTTGGCCAACAGGTGCAAATAGAAATGCAGAGACCAAGAGGGCAGAACCCTGGCTGGGCTGCTAGAAGCAATTCCTCTGTGTTTCTGGGTGACATCATAAGGGCAAGGACCTCACAGCAGGACATAGGTGTATAGTGGCTGAAAGAAGGGTCAGACTTAAGGTGGCTTGGGTGAGCTTGAGTTGTGGTCTTGCCTTTGACCGGCATGGTCAAAGACACGGAAGCTCTCCACATTCTCTTTTTTCAGAAGTGGCCCTCCCTTGGGTTGACTGATGGCACTGGGAGAAAGGAAGTGTCATTCTCTTCAATATTGCCCATGTAGAGGTGCTGAATAGAACTCCCTTGACTTATTTTGGAAACATGAAGAAGAAGAGAGATCTGTATTAACCTCCTAAGATTGTGGCTTTGAAGCGGATCTTTGGATGAATCTACCAACATTTGCTGGGCATCTTTAGGCAAGTTACTTAAAGTATCTGAATCCCAGCTACCTCTTCTCTAAAATGAAACATGAATACCTACCTGCTTGAGTAGGTGAGAGAATTAAAGAGACAATATGTGTAAGATACTTAAAGTAACTGGAGGTAAACTTGAACTCAGTAAATGCTGGTTTTCTTTCTATATCCTCCTAAATCTTTTCTAAGGACCAGGCTTAGTTTTGCTCATTCACCTCAGTGAAAATGAATAGTCACAGATCAACCTTCCATTGATGATTTGGCTTCATGTTTTTGAAGCAAAATAATATCATTTGTTTTATCCTCTTCC
This sequence comes from Pteropus alecto, assembly GCF_000325575.1. Lineage (NCBI taxonomy): Eukaryota > Metazoa > Chordata > Mammalia > Chiroptera > Pteropodidae > Pteropus > Pteropus alecto. Next base: position 23,369,802 of record NW_006441955.1, on the reverse strand, counting down.
ATCTTTGCCCAATTTTCCAGCCTTGGACTCTATCATGTCTCTCTTCAGAATGCTCCTCTAATACTCTTCATGTCTTTTAATTTGGGCAACAACAGACTGGGTATTGGGCTCTGCTCCCCAAGACCATGAAGATCCAACAGGCTTTCTTCTCCTATCCCCACCCCACACTGCCCACCATTATACCTCACTCTTGACCAGGAACTGGAGAGTTCCTTTCTTTGAATTCAAGTGGTATCAGTGACTCCTCATTTCCTGCCATTCTAGACATTACAGCTCCCCCTTCCTCAGAAAATCCCAAATTAGGGTTATTAATACTCACGACTCAGTCTCTTGAAGAAAGCAGATACATCTGACACCTTTGGCAACGTTCCAAATTATAATAATTAAAAAGAAATCCCCACAAATTAATTAAAAATAAAAGAACAAATACCAAACTTTTCAATATCTTCAACCGCTGTAGAAGACAGACAGCAGAATGGCCCCAGCATTGGAGAAAGCTCCCATTTGAGGCCACAGAGCAGTCTGCCTTAGTGGGCAGTGACTTCCGGATGCAGACATATGGAGAAGTCGTTTGTTTCTCATTTACCCAACAGATAAGAATATGGAAATAGTCTCAGTCCATTTGTTTGATGGGCCTCCTAAGCCAGTAATAAACAAATCAATACAATTAGTTTTGGCTCATCATCATTAAGGAACCTTCACTGCTGGGACACAATTTAATTACACCTCTAGCTCTATAGGAAAGAAACCTCTCGAGGTGGGTGGCTTCTTTTGAGGTTATAAGAAAGTGGCAGTGGGTGGGAACGCTCAGTCTGCATGGCTCTTTGAGGACTTTGTGCATGTGTATGGCACAGTGGGAGTCTGCCCAGGATGGTTCTAAGTGCTCCTGCTACCAGTTCTTGGGAATTGAGCAAATTTGCATTCTGTGTGGAGCTCAAAATTACAACAATTCTCACAAATTGAAACGATGAATAAAAATTAAAATGAGGATGTCTAATCCAGAACTGAAATCAAACTGGAAGCCAGAATGCCTGGCATGGGCCCTCTGCATCCCTCTGTGACAATGACAGAGTTCCAGAACTGCCTTCTGCCTCAGCTTTTCCAGCTCAGTCTCTGGCACGTTATGACTAACCAGGAGCTGATACTCTGTAAATGAGACCTGTGACCTTAACATTGTTCATACAAAGCACTCTTTGGACCACGGTTGGTGTTCAATGAACTTACAGTCAGATAGATTGTTTTATATAGACAGAGGAACTGTTTTGCATCTTACCACTTCCTTCCCTCACCTCTAAGTAGAACTCAGTTTTAAACCAAATCTAAAGAGATGATTATCCAACTGGAATCACTATAATTTTGTTTTGGAAGTGATCTTAGAAAGATCAGTGTGACCAACATCTAAGTTTCAAATTAGGAAACTAAGGCCCAGAGAATTTGCCTAGGTTGCCCAGCTTGATGAGGACAATCGGTGTTTGAATCGAAAACTCAGTTGGAGAGTTCTCTTTGCTATATCACCCTAACAAGTCCGTATTTCCAAAGTTCTCTGTTAGGGAAGAGTCCCAAATCAAAATCTTTTGAAAGTTTAATTTGTTATTTCAACTTGTAATCTTTTCCCACTGGATTCCACGGAAGAATCATCAATGAAGAAAAATGATTTGTACAAGTTTATGCGGCTTCTAATTTACAGGAGCCAGTAATCAATTAAATATATATTTTTGGAGTTGACTTTATCTTTATTTTTTTTCCAAAAGTGAAATACATATTGATCTTAAAATCTATATTTAAACATATGGAAGGGTTGTATAACTAGATATTACAATTTGAAGGTAAGTTACCTAGGAGAGCTTCTTGATCCTTAGAAGACTGTGATGTGAAAAATAACTTTATTTTTTACTAAACTAGCAAAATTTAGAGATTGATTGTTATAGTACTTACTATTACTTTCTCTAACACATCAGACTTTTCACATCATTGTTTAAGATTTCAAAGGCAGCCACAATAATAAATCCTCCCTTAAGCATCTAATTCATATACAACAATAGTATGATAAATATTCTTTTATTTTCAGCAATCTCTAATAATAGTAAAATTAACTCTATTAGGTTCTCTACTTTCTAATAACAGTAAAAAGTTCTGTTAAATTTTGTGGCACACACATAGTAAATATTGTGTGACACACACAAAATAGATAAGAAATGGTGAATTTTATGTGTCAACTTGACTGGGACACAAGGTGCCTAGACATTTGGTCAAACAGTATTCAGGATATGTTTCTGAGGGTGTTCCTGGATGAGATTAGCAGTTTAATTGGGAGGCTGAGTAAAGCATTTTGCCCTCCCCAGTGTGGGTGGGCCTCATCCTATCAGTGGGAGGTCTGAATAGAAAAAAAGACCGATCCTCCCATGAATAATAGAAAATCATTCTGCCTGTTTTAAGCTGGCCTTTGGATTCAATATCAGCTCTTCTTAGTTCTCAAACCTATAGGCCTTTGGACTGGAACTACAACATCAGCTCTCTTGGGTCTACAGTTTGCTGCCCACAGATTTTGGAACTTGTCAGCCTTCATAATCACATAAGTCAGTTCATACATATATATATATACATACATACACACACACACACACACACACGCACACACACACATACATATGTATATGTATTTGATATTTCATATAATATATATATTAATGGTTCTGTTTCTCTACAGAACTCTAATACACAGCTATATTATATACAAGTATACAACTTGAATGGTTGTAAATTAACAAATGGATTAGAAAACCTGATTAAATAGGCTTCAGGGACTTAATAAGACAAACATTTCTTTCAAGAAAGAAAAGCAACTTTACCTAAAAAAAGAATACCCTCAGTAGAATGTGAGAAGTGAGACTGCTAGATAGTTAACGTGGTGTGAATTCTAGAAAGCATGGGAGGTGGTCAAGATATCATTTAGCACTCAAAATGGATAAGAAATATATTAGGAAAATGCCACCATGTGTTCAGAAACCCTGTAACCAAGATTGAATCAAGATTATGATAAGACATTTTGACAGATATTTTATTTCAAAAACTTCATAGAGTTGCAGAGATTTACAGAGATATGAACAGAGCAGAGCTCTACTAGGGGCTGAGGAAGAGGTGATAAAGGAATTCTGATGACACAAGGGAACAAATCTGGAGGTGTGGGACAGCTATCTGGACCTGCTCAGATCTTCCGAGGAAATGGCCCTGAACATATATACCATTTTTCTGATGGTGGAGACTCCTGATGAGTTGGGTAATATTAATTTGAAAATTTTCTAAATAACTGAACCCAACACCTCTTCTTCTTAAGTACATATAATGAAATGACAGAGCAAGACAAATAAATAAATCAACACATGTTAAACATGTTTTGATATAAGACTAAGCTGTACAATAAAAATATAGAAATCATACCTAACGTTTGCACTGTCTTTTATGCTGAATTTCTAAAAACACACCTATATCTGTTATCTCATTTAAAGCAGAGAGACAGCCATTCCCTTTGGACAGTCCAGGAAGGCTCGCATTCTAGAAAACTAGAAGATTTCCAACTAATAGAGCACATTTGAGAAATGGTTAATCAAAATTGAGAATCAGTACTTTGAGATCACAATGCAAAATTGGAGCAAAGGGACTACAACTATAGTTTTTGTGTATTTCTTTCATACTAAGATCACATTTCTACTTTTGGTAACCCCTAAATTCCCTTGCCTTACAAATCCCACTCAAAGAGTTATTGTGCAGTGTTGTCCCCTCGTCAGTTTCTCTAGGCTTGGTGTGCCCATAAGCCATGTATTCCCAATTGTGCAAACTCTACCCAGCAGCATCTACCTCTCTAGCCACTTGAAAAATCTCCAGCACAAGTAGTTTTATAACAGATATTTTTTGCTTCAAAAGACAGCATTCACTTTTGAAGGGTAGAATGATACAAGCAATTGAAAAAAAATCTAAAATTGAACTTGATGGGAGTAAAATAACATATAAAAGTGAGTCTAATGGTACTTTAAAAATAAGTCAATAAACGTAAGATGTCAACTCTGTTTCATATTTCTGCACCCACCCCTGATAGGACCTGCTTTCAGGATGATATAAGGTTTTAGGGTTAGAAAAACAATTTAGACTGCCCCAACCCCAGGGTATCAGATGATCATTCCTTTTAGGAAAACAGGTGACAAAATATGGCTGGTAAATGACATTGCTGACATTATCCTATAAGAGATCTGCAGTACTCAAAAACTGCTCAAACCCATGTGCTTATTAGCCTTATATACTTATTTAACTTCCCAGTTGGTTTATACTGTACACTGGATAGCCCTACATCATGGCTTACTTCCATGCCCAAGTTAGGTTCACTTATTTACTCCTTGCATCCCCATGTTGTTATAGACTGAAGAGTGGTTTGGTTTCCCAAGACACTTCACGTGGCATGGGTGGAATTCAGTGTTGTTGATAAGCTACTGCTAATCAGTTTTCTTCGAGCATGGACAAACCCCATTTAGCTTTTATTATCAAATAATCAGATATTTCATTTTCAATAATAACTGACGTTTTTTTCTTTTTTTAATTTATACTGTGCTGATATTTTTAGGTCTGTATTTTTAGATGTAAGCCTATTTTTCTCAATTAAGCTTACTTATTCAAAAGCATCATCAAATCTACTATTTTATTTTATTTTATTCTATTTTACTTACCATTAATTATGCATTTAAAAAAATTTGTATAAGGATCTCTCGGTAATTCTGTAGGCCTATAGGACACCAGTAAGATTACTTCTGTTCATTAACTCACTGGACTTCCACTCAGCTCATTCTTAAAAGGGCAATGAGTTAACTCATTGGCAGGGAAAGACCAAAGATCACGCATGGAGTGACAAAACTTAGCCACAGTTAGGTTACTTAACTTTTCCGAACCTTAGCTAAATTGGAAGTTTTGACTGAACACTCAGCTCTCATACATATCAGATACCAAACTGATTTATGAGACAAAACGATCTACAGGACTTGAAAAAAAAAAGACAACTAAATCCAATTGCACGGTCTTAAGTAAGTCAGTGACACAGAATATAAGAGGTTTGAGAGAGGAGGAAATTTGAGGGGGGATTTCTTTAACAAGAGCTATTCTGTGAGGTCTCTTCCCCAAAAGGGTGCTTGCCCCTTAACATGCAATCAAGCGAAAGAGACTTTGAAGAATCACTTGGAAATCTGTTATCTGTCCCCTGCAGCTGGGGAGATGTAGTGAACTGGCTTCTAACTTCTAGTGGCAACAATAGCTAGATGAGTGTCTCCCAGAGTTTCTAGGGACAAAAGTTGTGTGAATGTGTCCCTTAAATTAGACTTAGGCCATGTAAACAGGGGAACCAGAATGAGGTGGTGTTAGGTCCATTCTGTTCAAAAGCGCCTTTGAGATGGGAAAACTCATCAGATAGAAGCTGGCGGTGAGCCTCTCACCCCTCATTCCTGGGAACCATGGAAGGAGTAAGGAACCCGGCAGAGGAAGATGAATCATCACCTCTATCAAAAGAACTGTGCAGCTGAGAGGTTCCCAGAACTGAGGGTAGGAGGGGGATTCCAAAGAACACATGAATATGTTCCATTAAAGAAAAAAGTTTTATTATAAGCCAGGCTGTAACGTCACCTTACAGCAGAACTGGCCACGTACAAGTTTGCCTTTCCTCTTACTTCTTGCTCTAACTCCAAATGGCCCATAGATAGCAGCTAGCTAGTGCAGAGAGGAGCAAGAAAGAAAAAGAAACCAAATGCATCACATTTCCAGGCTGTGGGCCCACTGGGAGGAGAGAGAGTTGCTGCAATTTTTAATAAAGCTGGAATTTTGACTATTACATGGGACTGGACATTTAGGTGCCAAATACTGACAGTATTTTGTTTCTTAAAGAGGCGAGACTATTTTTACCACTTAAGACGTATCAGAAAAGCCATGTTAATACTCAAATTGATTTTTCATCCAGGAGCAAAGGAAAAACAATATATTTTAAAAAGAGAGGTGACGAAATATTTTATCATGACATTCCAAAGTTGTTGGTGCTCAATGTACTTAAGATACACACAACATACAAATACATATACTGTAAAATATCATGCTAAAAATTAAAGTGTCTACATAGACCATAACATAAAATAGATGTTAATTTATAAGGTCAACTCATCATATGCAGATTTTCATAAAAAAAGTTTTCGGATCTTAGAACTTACCTGCTTCTTTGAGAATCTAAGAGGGTCTGGAGTGTGGTGGAAGAAATTTCATCAGAAAACTCTTGCTTTACTAAATCTCCACCTCCCACTTCTACTCCAAATCTGGTGAGGAGATCCGCAAAAAGATCACTGGGAGATCTGTGGGCTGTGTTTCCTGGTCAGGAAATAGAACCTAACTAACCAGCCTATCCTCCCAGAGTCAGTCAGGCAGGGAGGTGACTATTTCCCATGGAGCAGATATGGGTTACATAGGAGAGAGAGCAAGTGTGGGATTTTCTTGCATCATCCCTAAGAAGCCTGTCTAGAAGGCTCATACTGAGGATATGTACCCTCCAGCTCCTGAGTCCATAAAAGCTTCCTCAACCAGGCAAATCAGCTTGAACCATTTGCCAGGTTCAGAGAACGAACAGCCAGGCAAGAACTACTGAGGCTAAGGTACTTTCCCCTTAACTTTCCTCCCATGTCTTGTTCAATCCTGAGTTGAGGAGATCTGAAACAGTAGCTATAAAAGTGAGGAACGAGGTGAGCTAAGGAAAGAAAAGAGTAAGACCCTAAGCCTATGATCCCCTCCCTGGCTGCAGAGCTCCAGCTAGGGGAGGGGAGAAAACTTAATATTAACTCAAGTTCAGAGATTTGGTTGTTCCATGGATCTGGAAATCACAGTTACTGAATTGAGACTGTGTTTGTGACTTCAAGGCATTCTAGGACTCTTTTAGCTATGACTGAGCAGAGGAATTATAGAGCCTACTAGGATATTAATTCAAGAGCAGAGAAAGAGAATCCCTTTCCAAAACAATTTAGAGAGCTGGTGGAAAAGAAAAATTGCATTTTGATTGTACGATGGTCAGTTAACAGCCCTGGCACATAGTATGTACTAACTAAAATTTATTGAATAAATAAATAAGAAGGTGCTAGTTTCTCTCTCTCTCTCTCTCTCTCTCTCTCTTTCTCTCTCTCTCTCACACACACACACACACACACACACACACACATGCACACACACCCCTGAAACTCTGGAAACTATAAAGCTTCCTATAGTAATACTTCTAAATAAGTATATGATTATAATAATTATTAATGATAGTAGTATCTAATTACCTGCAATTTTGATAAGCAAAGTTTGCAATGGAAAACAGTCATGCCTTCATCCATTCACACACTGATTTAGATAACAAATGTTGACTAAATGACTACTTTACTCCAGGTACCATGATGGGGACTGGAGATATAAAGATGATGCAGCTCCTGTCTTCACAGATCTTAGCGTTCAAAGGAAGAAAGGAGATAAGCAAGCAAATAATTGCTTCCAGAAAGCCTGAAATTTCGACTGGAGAGAAGAGAAAGAAGAAAGATGATCACGAGAAGTCCATACATGGGGTTTTCCCTGGGCTTGCTGAGTTCTGGACAGCCGGCAGCCAGCACAGAGGACAGTGCGGGCTTGGGAAATATCAGTACCAGCAAAGAATAAAAAGGGCCAAAGGCTGCCAAACAGGAATTTCGCTCTTTTCACAAATTTGTGCAGTGCTTATTCTGAGTACTTTCTTTAGTGCATGAATATCTCAATAAGTAGCTTGATTTTAAAATGTCGAACTTGCCACAGAACTTGGTTCTTGAGTATGACGAATGCTTTTAATTTGTTTGAAGAAATTTGATTTGGAAATAGCCAAGTGATTAGTTGTTGAGACTAAGGCTTTGAAGTCACAGTCACAAGTGGATAGAAGCCAGGTTGTATTACAGAATCATGGACAACCGACATGCTAGAATGGACTAGAATAGATGAATGAGGTTGGAGGTGGGGCAGTGCTGAAATGCCAGAATGACCTGTAAATTATCTTACATTGTCTTGTATTCATTCATGTAGTCATTCATCAACAAATATTTATTAAGTGTTGACTAAGCCAGCCTTTATGGGCTCTGGAATGTGGGTTCTAGAGAACTGTCCATTGGAAGCCCACTTTGGTCTTCCTGTTCTTTAGTTACCTCTTCCTGCCAAGGCTTCTTTCTGTTCCAATTCTCTCTTAGAGAAGACAGTAGCATAGCTGAGCAATTACGAACAGAGCCTAGGAATGAATCCTATCTGGATTTTGTCTATGTGACTCTAGTCAAGTTATTCAATTTCTCTGAATCTCAGCTTCCTCATGGGTAGAAATGCTAAAGTAAAAGTACTTCCTTGGAGGGTTATTGGGTAGATTAAATAAAACAATGCATGTGAAAGAATTGGCATAGTTCCTTGAACATAGGAAGCCTTGGATAAAGGTTAGTTATTTATCATTATTGTTCTCTGCTCCTTGGGAAATTGGGCACTTTATTCTACTCACCGCAAATGCTGTGGTGTTTAAAATATTCCTACTTTGTGAAGCCATTTAATATTGGTATGTGGAATATCACTTTTTTCTCCTCTTAATCAGTGTTATTGTTAACAGCTCAGAAGCAACACAGTGATTATAACTCTAAAAAGAGTGAAATCTCAGGGCCTCATAACCTTTCAGAAAATGAAAGATCTCTTGGGGTGAAATTCTGAATGCTGGCTCTTACTGCAAAGGTGAGTTTTGTGTGTGTGTGTGTGAAGAAAATTTGATAAAATTCTCTTTGACAAATTTCTGAGTCATTGGAGCATGAAAAAAAGGTGTTTCTCGCCCTTTGAAAGAAATTCTGGGTACCTTTTTCAGTGCATGAATATCTCAACAAGCAGCTTGATTTTAAAATGTCATACTTGCCACAGAACTTGGTTCATGGGTAGGACAAATGCCTTTGATTTGTTTGAAGAAATTTGATTTGGAAATAGCCAAGTGATTAGTTGTTGAGACTAAGGCTTTGAAGTCACAGAGTATGGATTTCTATTATAGGCCTTTGAGGATCCCTAGACATTTGGGCGTAAAATATTTCTAGAACTTTTGCATATGATTAGATATTAAAATAAGCCTGCTTAATGCATTTATAAGATCCGATCTGTCACATATACAATGCATTTTAAAATGAGGAAATATCATCTTGTTGCTTAACCTTAATCAAATAGGAGAATGAACACACAATAATGATGAATTGTGATTGCTGAAATCCTAAATGCACAGTTGTATTTAATCCTGTACATTGCACATTTGGGATACTGTTAAATAATAGCTCTTATGAGATCTCCATTTGAAAGAGACTCAAGAATGTGCAGCTGAAGCAAAGAGATTCAAGAATCATTCAAGCATAAAAACGAAAGTCTAAAAAGGACCTTGAAAGGTTAAAATATACAGTCTCTACCTAAAGTTATAGACTTGTAGGATGTTAGGTCTGGGGAAAACCCAAGGAAATCACCTCTTCTAAAACATTCATTTTACAAAATCAGAAAATTGGGGTTAAAATTAGAGTTTGTTAAAACCTTAATTGCGCTTTTTTCCTTCAGGTTTTTAGGAGAAAATTCTACAACTTCCTCTAGCAACATATCCTCTGCTTAATCATCAGGAAATTGCAACTACCTTAATTTCTTCCAATTAGGCCAATTTTCTTGATGTGTGTAGATTTAAATTAACAGTACACCATACATCTATGTGAGTGACTAATGCTAGCATATGACACTACGACAAAATGTTAGACATTGGAAATAATTAATCCAGAGATGGGAAAACTCACAGGTGACCTACCTAAAGTTTTTCAATAGATGCACAGTTACTGTATGATGAGGAAGGATCAGGAGGTTAAGAGTTAGGAGTCGGAGTAGATGGTCTAAATTCCAGCTCTGTCCCTTACAAACTGTGGAACTGGCCAAATTACATATCTTTTCTAAGTCTCTATTTCTTTATGGATAATAGCAATGAATATTAATAGAAAAATGCTAAAAAAATGCTAAAAAAAGACCCAGGAGAGCATCTAACCCATTCAAACACTCAATCAATATATGGTTTTTGATTGTAGTTGATATTATCGTTATATATCATACTTTCAGGGTAATAAAAAAGGAGAGCGTTTACCTATTATAATCCTCTCTTTCACTCTAACAAATATGTTATTTAGGGACTCCTAAAGCTGCTTACTGAAAGATGTTTTCCTTCTTTTTTTCCTCAGGGGTCACTTAGTATGACAGCAAATAGAGGTACTGTGTATCTCATACAGAGGAATGAACTAGGTGAGATGTTGGTATCTTTCAAATCCATGATTTCCTGACTTTTGTTTAGCCAACATTATTTTTGAATTTCACCTTATTTTCTTAGTTTAATAAAGCATTTATTTGTGTTTACACTTAAAGGAAATTAAGAGAAAATATGGAAAGCCACATGTACAGGTTTGTTTCCAAACTCAAGATCCAGTTATAAGAAAGGGCTATTATTATAAACATTTTTTCAGAAATGCAGAAGATAAGCTTCAAGGCAAGATGCTGGGGTTCCTTTCACGACCACATCAAAATTACAACTAAACTACTGAACAGCCATCATTGAGAATCATCTGAACTCTAGCTGAAGTCCTACAATCAAGGATATACAGAAGAAGCCACGTTGAGATTTGTAGGAGGGGTGAGGACATGAAATGAGCGGGTCCTACATCCATGTGTGGTGCTTAATAATTGGGAGGGATATCTCAGCTGCAGACATTTCTCCTGAGGGGTCCCAGGCCCACACCAGGCTCCTCAACCCAGGGTTCCAGTACTAGGATGAGATGTGCCCATAATTTTTGGTAGTGAAAACCAGCAGAGATTGTGGTTGAGTGAGACGGAGTAGGGCTGGAGTTCCAGGCATTCCTCTTAAAGGGCCTGGATACAAACTTACTCACTGATGAACTCTCTCACTCTGAGCTCCAGCACTGGGGCAGCAGCTCAAAAGGTGCCAGGGACACATGGGGAGGAACTGAATTGTCTGGCTTCAGTGCAAGGGCTGGAGGGGCAGCTTTCTCTCAAACAGAAGTGCTGGCAGAAGCCACTGTTCCATTGTTGAGCCTTCCCCTCACCTAGAATGCAGTTGCAGGCCGGCATCATATCTTAATCTCCACCAGCCTGGCTAAGGCCCTTCATCCTGACTTGATGATATCCTAAGATCCTGCCCCACCCAACTTGTAGGCCTACCCAAGCCCCTTCCAGTGACTTTTCCATACAAATAGCCTGTCTTGGCTCATGCTGCAGACTTTCCTAAAATCTCTCAAAAGTTCACAAAACCCAAACAAACAGCATCTGGCCTTGGCGTGCCCTGTACCTCTTGCTAAGCAGCCCCAAGCCTGGCACTAGCAGCAGCTGGCCGTGGTTCCCAGTTTAGCCTCTCTCGGATACCTCCAAGCCCAGCACAAGTGGCAACCATCGTAGATCAGTTTGTAGCTTATACCAAGTGGCCTCAGATAGAGCACAAGCAGCAGCTGATCATGGCCTGCACCAGAACCCCTTCCAAGAGTCCCCAGAACCAATACAACCCTTGGCCAGCCTTCAGCCATACCAGAGCACCACCCAAACACCTCTGCAAATGACACACCAAAGGGCAAACTCGGCAGGCACCAGAGCCTTGCTAAAATGAATCCTGCTCTGAAGGGTCAGCCCCTGCACAACAGCTCTTACACTGTCGTCAGAGCCAGTCCTCATGAGAAATCAGCCTGACGGTCAATCCCTCCCATTGATGTGCTAACAGCAATCAAGGCTCGACTACAACAGGAGGGTATGCACAAAGCACACAAAGGGCACACCTGGACCATCCAAATCAGGTGACCAGGGAGAATGTGTCACTGGTCCCTATAGGGCACCTTCTATATAAGGCCACTCTACCAAGACTGGAAGACAAGCAACTCTATCCAATACATAGAAACAAACACAGAGAGGCAGCCAAAATAAGGAGACAAAGAAACATGTCTCAACTAAAAGAACTAAACAAAATGGAGAGAAGCAACCTGTTAGATGCAGAGTTCAAAACACTTGTTATAAGGATGCTCAATGAACTTAGGGAAAGTGTAGATGAACTCAGTGAGTATTTTAACAAAGAGAGAGAAAACATAAAAATGGAGCTAGAAAACATAAGAAAGAACCAGTCAGAAATGAAGAATACAATAACTCAAATGAAGACTGCCTCAGGAGGAATTGACAGCAAATTAGATGACATGGAGAATCAAATATGTGATTTGTAAGATAAAGTATCAGAAAACACCCAATCAGAAGAGCGATAAGAAAAAATAATCAAAAAAAAATGAGGATAGTTTAAGGGATTCCAGGACAACATCAAGTGTAACAATATTTACATCATAGGGGTGCCAGAAGGACAAGGGACATATAGAAAGGAATTGAAAACCTATTTGAAGAAATAATGACTGAAAACTTCTCTAATCTGGTGAAGGAAATAGACATACAAGCCTAGGAAGCACAGAGAGTCCCAAACAATATGAACCCAAAGAGGCTCACACAAAGACACATCATCATTAAAATGCCAAAGGTTAAAGACAAAAAGAGACTCTTAAAAGCAGCAAGAGAAAAGGAGTTATTTACCTACAAGGGAGCTCCCATAAGACTGTCAGCTGATTTCTCAACAGAAACTTTGCAGGCCAGAAGGGATTTGCATGAAATATTCAAAGTGATGAAAAGCAAGGACCTATAACCAAGATTACTCTACCCAGCAAGTTATCATTTAGAATCAAGGAGGGATAAAGAGCTTCCCAGACAAGAGAAAACTAAAGGAGTTTATCAACACCAAACAGTATTATAAGAAATGTTAAAGAGACTTCTACAAGAAACAAAAGATCAAAAATATGAATAATAAAATGGCAATAACTACATATCTATTAACAACTACTTCACATGTAAATGGATTAAATGCTCCAATCAAAAGATATAGAGTGGCTGAATGGATAAGAAAACAAGACCCTTGCATATGTTGCCTAAAAGAGACTCATTTTAGATTAAAAGACACACACAGACTGAAAGTAAAGGTATGGAAAAAGATATTTTGTAAAAATGGAAATGAAAAACAAAAAAGCTGGGGTAGCAATACTTATACCAGACAAAATAGGCTTTAAAACAAAGGCTATAACAAGAGACAAGAAGGACTCAGCAATTCCACTTTTGGGTGTTTATCCTAAGAAACCCAAAATACTAATTTGAAAAGACATATGCATCCATATGTTCATTGCAGCATTATTTACAATAGCCAAGATATAGAAGCAACCTAAGTCCACTGATAAATGAATGGATAAAGAGGAAGTGGTACATATATATAATGGAATATTACTCAGCCATAAAAAGAATGAAATCTTGCCATCTGCAACAACATAGATGGATCTAGAAAGTATTATGCTCAGTGAAATAAGTCAGACAGAGAAAGACAAATATCATATATTTTCACTGATATGTGGAATTTTAAAAAATATAAATAAATAAAACAGAAACAAACTCATAGATATAGAGAACATTTTAATGGTTGCCAGATGGGAGGGGGATTGGAGGGATGGGTGAAAAAGGAGAAGGGATTAAGAAGTACAAATTGGTAGTTAGAAAATCGTCATGGGGATATAAAGTATAACGTAGGGAATATAGTCAATAAAATTGTAATAGTTATATATGGGGTCAGATGGGTACTAGATATATAGTGGTGATCAGTTTTTAAGTGATATCAATGTCAAATCACTATGTTGTACAGCTGAAACTAATATAATATTGTATGCCAACTGTAATTGAAAAATAAAAAATTATTTTAAAAATGCAGAAGATAAGTCCTGCTTGTTATCACTGGAGATTCAAATTTATCTGGGTAAAATGAATTTTAAATGATTATTGATAGTGGTAACGCTTTGCATATCTATTTTGGATCAGTAGTCGAACGTTAATTTGTACCATAATGAAAAGCAAATCCTCTAAGTTCTCTCTCGTTATTTAATACAAATTGATGTCACAATATGACTGGTAAAGAAAAAAATATCTTTATTATTTCCATTTGTTAATTTTACACATTTAATTACAGACGTGAAAGTTGTCAATTTTGTTGCTTTTATTAATGAATAGCTAACAGACAATTTTACTAATTTCAGATCAGTACCTTTTATAAAAAAATGTAATTTTTTTTTTACAGGTGGATTGACCAGTAAAGGGATAAATTTGGATAATAAGAAGTTGACACACACAAACTCAAAAGAGTCATCACAGGCCAAGAGGAAACCAGTATGGGTAGCAAGGTTCTTGTTTGACTGTATGAGGCTATGTGAGGTTTGGGAAAAAGGAAAGAATGTTGACTTTGCCTCTACATTCCAATAACCCTTCAGAAAGTTACTTCCTGGAGTAATCTTTTCCACTAATGTGAAGATATGTATGGATTGGACAGTATTTCAGTTCTGCTGCATGTCTCCAGAATACCATTTTAAGCATGTCGATACTGTGCTGGGGAGGTTATTACAAATTAATGAACTAGAGGAAGGACTACAGCCACAAATCTGACCATACAGAAAGTCAGCAAAAAAAAATATCTAGAGCCACATGACAAGAAAAAATAACTGTACTAGGAGTGTCTTGATTTTAGAACAGGAAAAACATATCATTTTCTCTTGAAATTAATAAAAGCTCATTCTCTGACTGAATTGGTAAGAGATACTGGGCCTGTATGTCAAAGAATCTGACTTCATTGAGGAATTGAAGTCTCCCTAAAAATTACCTACAGTAGATCAATTATAGCAGGAAAGCCTAGATACATCAAACCTGGGACAAGCGTTGGTTCAGCCTGAGAGTTAAAAGAATGCTCTCATAAAACAAACCAAATACAAATAAATGGAAGGATATAGCATGCTCATCAATTGGAAAGATTAATATTGTTAAAATGTCCTTAGCACCCAAAGCGATATACAGATTCAGTGCAGTTCCTACAAAATAGCAATAACCTTCTTCTCAGAACTAGAACAACTAATACTAAAATTTATATGGAACCACAAAAGGCCCTGAATAGCCAAGGAAACCTCAAGAAAGAAAGAGTGAGGTATCACACTCCCAAATTTCAAACTACACGACAAAACTACGATCATCAAAATAGTACCGTAATGGCATAAAAACAGATATATATATATACGTTTCTGGGCTGTTTTATTACATTGAGTTATCTCTATAGAGATAAAACCCTATGAGGTAGATGGTATTATCCCCATTTTACAGCTCCAGTAACCGAGGCTCAGAGGGGTTAACAGCATGTCCGAGGCCACAAGTTTAGTAAGTGATGGGATAAGGATTTGAACTCAGTTCTAGCTGACCTCAGAGCATGTAACCTTTACATCGCACTGTCAAATTAGTACACTATAGTGTCTCCCTCAGAACACAATGTATTTTATTTTTCAATCTTTTTATAAATATTGCACAACTTGGAGAGCGAGAAGTCACCTGGTAGGTGACACCTCAGCACTTCAGCATTCTAACCTTTTTCTCTACACACACAGACAGCCATCCGGCTCAGAACACAAAGTACCCTTTTTGAAAACTTCCCTTGTCCTTTCGTTGTGATTTAAAAAGCTGAGGTTAGGGTTTCTGATTTTCATTTGGGTCTATTTAAAGGGAGAACCTTTGAAAGATGATAATTTTAGTTGAGTGTGTATATTGTGTTCCTTATTTTTACTTAAGCAGTGCAGCCTTCCAAAAGGTATAACTAAAAATCAGGTGCAATCCCACAGGACCACCCCTCCTCCTTGCCTTTTTCTCTCTGTGTATGTCCCCTCCCTCTCCTTGCTTTCTCCCCTTTACCTAGCTTGATGTTTCCACCTTTGCTACTAAATACAGGAGAAAGAAGTTAGAAAATACCCTTTAGACTGGAACAAAAGGGAAGGAGATCTGGTTATGTCTTCTTGTTCGAAACCTCTAACAGCTCCAGCCCCAACTTGGCCCTCAGCTTCAGGCCTGTATCTCCAGCTGCTAGGAAGCATTTTTACACGGAAGTTGTAAAAATGCCACATCAAATTAAAAAAAAAAAAAAAAAAGAACTGTAAACTGGACTTACCTTCCTTAAGAATCCAGTTCTTTACCTAGACATATTGCTGTCCAAAACATTATTTCCCAGATGGCTTCATAATAATTTTTTATTTCCCTTTCTCTTTTGCTCTCCTCCCCATCCAATCAGCAGATCATACTGAACCTTGTCATCCACTCTTCTCCCATGTTTTCCCCTGTCTGTCTTTCTGTACTTGTCAGTTCATCACCTGACACCTGCCTCAAGACTCTTCCCCTTCACATCCTATTATGTCCAAGTTCTTTTCATTTGTCTCCCTGCCTCAAGACTCTTCCCTTTCACACCCTATTACAGCATAATAAAGCTCTCAAAACTTGGACGCATACAGCAACAACCACCAGGCCTCTCTCTCCAGGACAAGGGATTTGGACATTTTTACTTGGTAGCTCATGATTCCAGGAGGGCAAATATGTAAACTGCGATGTCTCTTAAGGTCTAGCCACAAAAGTTGCATTTTGTCACTTTTGCCTTATCCTGGTCAAAGCAATTATCAAGCTAAGTTCAGATTTAAGGGAAAGGGATGGGCTCCAACTCTGGATAGGAAAAGTGACAAAATAACATTGCAAAACGCCACGTAGGATGAGAAGGCTTTTTGTGTGACCATCACAAGAAGATAAAATCCATATTGTAGCATTTATGTTTCAATATTAATGGATCCAGTCTATTCAAAAATAGAATGGAATTCCATTTATAAGTATATAAAGAACAGATTGGGCGGTATAGGGATAGAATCTAATCCAAATCTAAAAGTCTGCCTTTCCAACGGCATTGCAAATTTGTAAGAAAGAATTCAATAACTCAAGAAAAATATGGATATAATCAATCATTTATTTGTGGTAAAGAACCATTTCAAATTCTAACTTCACACTGTAGACCATACAAATTTTAAAATGGTTTACCTTAGACTTGTCATCACCTGAAAATGTGCCACATATGGAAGCAAACACCAATGTCTCACTTTGTGAACACAATTTCTTTTCATATCAGAATTCTCACTCTTTCTGTCAGACGATACATTCTGGCTAGTGTCATCTTGTCTCCAGGAGTTACTGCTCTGTAACTACTTCATTTATCAGTCCTACTCCATTACTCACTCCTGCCATGTCTTTTCCCCCCACCAAATGAACTTGTTTCTGCTATCCCTAACCCAATAAAGATACACATCCTTAGCTTTGCTCCTCTCTATTACCCCAGCCTTAGAAAATAAGAAGCCTTTCCTATACAAGGTTCATCCATCCATCCACCTCTTCTCTAAGTTCCATTCTCCCTCATCTTCTCAGTATTATTATTCCATCAATTCATCCCTCCTTTTCTACATCTTCGACCTGTCACCCTCTGAGAACCACTTTGTTTTCCTTCAGCACATAAAACATTCATCGTTCACTTACGGGGAATAAAAAATTCTAATCTTTGCCCCCTATCTGACAATGACCTTATTTTCTCCCCGGTTTTCATAGACAAGCTATAAAAGTAGTCTCAATGTTCTTTGTATATTCATCAAAAACCATAGCTAATATCTGCTGAGGACGTGTAAGGAAACTGGTGCTGTTCTAAACATTTTCCCACTTGAACTCACTCATAACAATCTTGAGATCATGGTATTTTTATTCCCATTATGTAGACAAGGAAACTGAAGAAGGGAGGAAAGGAGAAGATATTGATTTAGTAAACTGCCCACAGTCAACAACTGGTGAATGGAAGAGTTTGGGTTTGAACTTGGGCAGTCTAGCTCCACAGCCCTTGCACTCCTTACCAGATTTTATTGACTCAACCATCCATGCTATTCAGTCCACTACAGTCTGGCTTCTGCCTTCATCACTTCCCTGAAACTGCTCTCACACAGATCACCAAGGCCATGCTAGTTGCCAATTTCAACCGACACCTGTTGGCACTCATCTAAGATGGTTGACAAATTATTCATGAAGAGAAATGAGGAAGGAAACTGAAAAGAAAAAGAAATAGAGAAGAGGTTTCCTGTCTCTTGTTCAAGTAAGAAGGCATAGCACGGGAAACTTTGTCCTTGTCTAGTATGGCTGAGACCAAGTATATGAATCTTTTCTCCCACCCATTTATGGCTTAAATATTTCAGATCAAATTTCTACATGGAAGCATCTGAAATGCTAGTCAATTCAAATCACAAACTCACAAATAAAGGCAAGTGCTCAATTATACTTGCAAGTGACTGTACAATTGAGAATTTACCTCATTAAACACCAATTTTGCTAGGGGCATTGAATATTCTTACTAACGCCTACACATATCGTGGGCCTGCAAAACCGTACGGCTATTGGAAGAACTTTATAAAGCTCAGTCTTTTAACTTAGTCTTTTAACTTAGTCTTTTACTACTGAACGATGGGTCAATAGTACTAGCATGTGAAATGACTGAAAAACGTCCCCATTGTTAAAAAAAAGTAACCTTAATCCTATTCAAGTTTGAAAACAGAACTTACATATCCTTGTAAAAGCTGTTTGGAAAAATACCACTACAAATTGTTTCAAAAATGATGCCAAAAGGCCGAAGAATGTAAAACAAAGGAGGAATAGTTCATTCTTCGATATTTGAATGGTTTTTCATTTCTATCTCATTTAGGTAGTCATCAAATGTTTACTGAATGCTAAAAGCACATGCATGTTGCCATACTATGGGTAGAGACAGATTTGGGAAAAAACAGGGCCCTTAGGCTTTAAATGCTAGTGGTCAGTATATGTGCAAACTGGATGAAATTCTGTTTATTCATAAGGCATCTACTGATTGCCCGGGATGGGTAGGTATGTCCCAGTACCTTTAAGGAACCCACTCTCAATGAGCTTATGGATTACTGGGGAAAAAAGACAAGAACACCATGAACAAATTATACAAAGTAGAAAAAAATTTAAACACAACAGCAGTAAGTGTATAGTAAGCATTTGATAAATATTTGTTAAGTAAACAGTAAATGTTAAAACATAGGTCATGTTAGTGCTGCAAATATTACAGTAAGGAACTTAGTGGGTGTTTTGTGAAGATAGTATTTGAACTGAACCTAAAAGACATTCAGACTACCATTGACAGGCATGGAGAAAGACATGGCAAACCCACAGAGGCAGGAAACCCTAAAAGATATGTGACCAGTTGCTTTATCAGCATTGGGAGGTAAGTAGGAAGGGAGGTTAACTGAGGAGTTAGTATTTTAATCAACAGGTAATAAGGAACCAGCAACATTACTGAGAAATGGTAGGACAGATTTCGAATTTTGACTTAAGAAGATGAATTGGAAGGACAGGGAAA
>NW_006441955.1:23336064-23350365 GCF_000325575.1 Pteropus alecto | reverse complement strand
ATCAACCACCTGCACAAGGCTTGGTTATCAGTAAGTATAGTAGTGAACATCTGTCATTTGCTAATAGCATCTAGCTTCTGCTTCTGGCAACAGCACCTGAGCAAAATCATTGCTGTCTCACACTCAGCCCACCTTGTAGAGCTGATCCTAGCTCTAAGAAAGAACAGGTGACCAGGCAAGACTGTGACCTTAGTGATGGATTCTTGAGATGGACATGTGACCCAACTTGGACTAAAGAGATCAAGCCTCGAGTTTTTGTCCAAACTCTTGGGGAAGAAAACCATTGATTTTTTTTTTCTATTGGATTTGGGTAAGCAAATAGAAGAAACTATTTGAAAATACAGACAACATACAAAAAAGTGTATTTCATGTTTGTGAAGTAGTAATTTCCCTACTTGCTTAAACCTTTTTTATCTGGAATTTGCTTCTAACTTGCAAATGAAAAAGATCCTGACTGATACAATAAGAACTTTATTTAATGAATATACACAAGAATTGAGTGATTGGTTTTATATGCAGAAATAGAATAGATTTAGTGTGAGGTAAGACCAGTCTTTGGTTAGCCAATCAACCATATCATTTCTCATCCCTAGATGCCAACAGTCAGTTAATCTCACTTGGAATCTCCTTCACCCTTGAGCTATGATTCATTTCCACCTTAAGAATATTATAGTCTGTTTCTATCAAATCAATGAGAGAGAATCACAATACTCGGTACGCAGTAGCAACTCAATAAATCCTTTGATTGATTTGTTCCAGAACCTGGGCTTTAGAGAGGAAACAAGTCATGAAGGATCCTGTTTAAAAAAAAGTATCGTTTCACTGCAAGTAAAATGTGATTAATACTGTAAATACCACTCGACTGGCCCAGATAACCTTCACTAGGCAAATGCTAGAGAAACAAGAAAGACCTTTTTCTTTTGTGCTCACCTGAAACAATGGCTCCATTAATTTAAAAAAAAAAAAAATCAAATACCTGTCAGAACATTTCAAACTTTTTTCATTCTAGGCACTTACTTTGAACTGGTCACAGCCACTCAATATTCCCATGGTGGCATTAAATTACCAAGACTTTGGCTGTTCTGAAATAAAGTAGTTGTTCTCCTCTGCCTTACCTGTCATTAAATTGGTGGGCTTTATACATCATTCATAAGCATCCTGGTGTTATTTATTGTGAATCTCTCTGGCTCAAGTCACATTTGATCAATATACCGAGAAACAAGTGCTCCAGCCACAAAACAAAAATTTTATAAGAAGAAAAATGATTTGAAACATGTTCTGGATTCGGCTTACCTTCATACACTTAACTGGATTAGTTGCCAGAGATATATCTTTTTGTGAATTATTTGATAAATTTGTGACTCTTTTCTCCAGGGTTCTGAATTGAATTCATTCAATATTTACTGAGCGCCTACACTATGCAAGACACTGTGGAAGTCCCAGGGCAATCTGATCTTTTGTACTATTAGATGTCATCCTTCAAATCCATAAGAAAGTAACAAAAATGTAAATGATGGGGATATGAAGGAAGAAACAGGAGGAGGTGTGTTGGATTAGGGTAGCAATAAATAGGCAGGGAAAAAAGTCTTTTAACAATAGTATTTTATTAGAGAAAAAAAAGTCATTTTGGCTAACCCTCAGGTGAAATCACTGCAATGCATACCCAGAGTAATTTAAAAGAAACAGATGCAATAATTGTCTCCCACATAAATAACATTCTTTTACTACCTAACTAATATTATTGTAATAATCAATAGGGTACCCTTTCGTGAGGCTTTCTCTTTTATAGTACCAAGGTAGAAAAAGCAAACGATTCTCCATCAGCAGATACAGTAGAAAATCTACTATTTTTTTCATGTTAATATGAGGTTCCTTCCTTCCCTCCCTCCCTCCCTTTCTTCCTTCCTCCCTCGCTTCTATCTTCCCTCCTCCTTTTCTCCATTTTGTAAATATTTATTAAAAAACCACTAAAAAGTTAAGGAGAAATTTCCACAGTTTTGCTATCATCAAATCATATTGGTTAGAAATTCCTTCTAATAATGAACTACACTGGCTCATCACACTCTGGACCTGGAAGTCCACAGTCTCTCGACTCTAAATGATAAGAGTCTAAATTCTTAAGTATTACAAGCAAAGACAAAAGCTTTGGGTAAAAAGAAAATGAGTAAAGAAAAACAATTATAACTAAACTCCTCATTTATCAGTAATTTTAGAGGGGCAGGTGAAGGTAGTAAGTAGTCTTGAGCAGTGGTCCCCAACCTTTTTGGCACCAAGGATCAGTGCTCCTATGAGAATCTAATACCTGATGATCTGAGGTGGAGCTGAGGCAGTGATGCTAGTGCTGGGGAATGGCTGCAAATACAGATGAAGCTTTCCTTGCTGGCCTGCTGCTCACCTCTTGCTGTGGGGCCCAGTTCCTAATAGGCCACAGACCAGTACTTGTCCACAGCCCAGAGGTTGGGGACCACTGGCCTTGAGAGTTTACAGCATTTCCTTAACTGCAGGGCTGCTATATTTAGTGATGAGAAGTTGGCAAATTTGGGGGCAAATCTCCATCGCTATATTCACAAACAAAAAATATAACTGTCCTTTTGCAGGATGTTCTATTTAGTAAGATTCAAGGCTAAAGGATTTTTTGTTTCATACTGTATGAATCCAGAAGGCTAACACTAGGCTCCTCAATGTGCTCCAAACAGTTATTAAAATCACAGGTACTAAAATGTTTAAGGTAAGAGCTTTATCTAGTCACTAACCAGTACTTAAGTGAGGGTCTTTGCTGCCTGCTACTTTCATTTTTTCAAGATTTTATGAACCCAAGACCTTTGGTAAATGGGCAAACTGAGCTAAACCCATCTTCACTTACTCTGTTTACTATTGTAGAGCTGACAGGAGGATGAAAGGAGGGAGAGAGGGCAGAAAGGAAGGAAGAGAGAAAGGGAGGGAGAAGCAGAGGGAGAAAGAATTGATTGATTCTGGTATATGTAACAATTTTAGCAAAAAAAAAAAATCTTTCTCAGAAAAAAAGAAAATATGAGAGTTTCGGCAAGAGCTTACATATACATAAATATCAATATTTGGCATTTCAATGCAAGCTACTTACTGGTAGAGTTACATAAAAAGCAAATGACCTTATCTGAACACTGCTGTAGATTTTTAGTCAATTGATGCAGTCAAAATTGCATTTTATTTCTTTTTATTTTATTTCATTTTATTTTAATTTGCTACCTCTTTCCAAAATTATTTCAGGCATCGTTCAGTCCATACACATTTGAATGCCTGTATTAAATTCAATTTTACAAACAACTCTCTCCTAATTAAGGGAGAAAAAGATTGGAGAATATGAACATGAATAGAGAATTAATTGCCTGCTATCCCACCATTCAGATGACGACTATCGACAAGTTTACATCTTTTTAATTTCTTTTTCTATGAGTGAGGGTGAAAATTCATGTTCTATGCATAGTTTTATACATTACTTCTTCCCCATAACTTTGCTGTAGATTTTACTTAGATTAATATATTTTTTTCTACTTTACTTTCAATGTCTATTTAATAGTTCAACCTATGACTACAGAATGCTTTATTTATCAAATCTGCTATTGTTGGGTATTTAGATTATTTCTAATAGGCCTTTTACTTTGGATGTTTTTAGGTCTGATTCAAGCCTGGCAGGAATACTTTCCTATTCTCTTTCTGTCCTATGGTTCCTTTGGATAGAGCCCCTCCTGCAAAGCCTATTTATCCCACTCATATAAAGACTCTCACTTCATGGCCACAAGCTATACTGTTACAACATGTTAAAGAAAATGCCTTCTGTCTAAATTACCTGATGGGATCCTTTTACTCCAGGCACCAATATTAAAACCTCAAAAAGAACAAGAATAGGAGGTCTTATTATTATGGAAAGATATCTAACTCGTTTGTTTATCTATTTGGATTCACTTTTTACTTAAATTTCATCATTTAAATATCAATTTTACAAATCTTTGACACTTCTGGGCCCTTAAGGTTTACATTTGAACAACTACAATATTCTTAGCCAAGTTCCAATAAAAAACCTTTCACACTGATATTAATCTCTACAGACAAGTAGTTTTTTAGATCTTAATTATTGTTAAATGCAAAACAACATTGCAAAACTAAAATTTAAAAGCTAAATCTGAACACATTTTTACCAAATTCCATTTTTAGATGTATCTAATAATTTTATATTCTCATAATCAGAACTTTTTCACTGAGCTCTATATAATAAAATTTCATGTTACCAACTAGATTTCATGTATATAAACCCATATAGATTTTTAAAAATCGAATAAAAGAGTCTCAATTGTTGAGTGCTTGGGTTGTTTCTAAATGCTCACTAACATAAAAAATTCTGCAATGAACATCTTAGCTTTTTTTATTCTTCTAAATGATTTCCTTAGGCTAAATTCCCGGAAGTGTAAATATAGTGTCAAAGGATACAGACACTTCTATGTGTTGCCAAATGCTTTTCAGAGCAATTTCATTATTATCAATAGGATATGAGTCCAGCAGTTTCACCAATATTATGCCAGCAGAGATTGTTATACTTTAAAAATGATTTCTAATTTGACAGATGTAAAATGGTACCTGCTCATGGTTTTTGATCTATGTATGTCTGTGGGTTGCTCTCTCAAGAACTCTGGGGAGCTATGTGCAGAAATCTCCTTGGCACTGTATGTGAAGTGTTAGTCAGAAAGCAGATACATAAATAAAATGGGTCACTCCAGAGCAATTTCAGTTCATTGAGACATCTCTCCTCTTCTCAATAAAGGATGATCTAGGGAGTTGATACGAGTTTGTATCTTCTTATATCTGAGACTGTGTCATCATCACAATGATTTAACCCAACTATTAGAAACTGAAGGTCAGTTTTTCTGGAGACTAACAATATTCAACCTAGATTTATTTGATATTAGGGCTATTATAAACCATGACAGGGAGAAATGTTTGTTATGACACAATTTATTTTTTATACAAGCATCCTTTATACCAAGAGTCATAAAAGCATTTTACAGTGATACATAAGCTAATGGTCCTTGTAGAATGCTGATTTTTCAATGTTTATTTAACTTGTGATGAAAAATTGGTTGTTTTATTTTCTGGCAGGTAACAGCCGACTTTCCAACAACTATATTAAAGAAAATAATCCCAGAGGTTAAGAAAGACCATAGATCCGGAACATCCTGATTTACCCTTTCCCAATGCTTCGCACATAACCGGGGAAATGCAATACTGGTGGAGACGGAGAAGGAGAGGAAAGAGGTTAGGAAAAAACAACGATCCTCACCAACAGGGAGAATCTGTCAGCCAAGTAATATTTTTTCCTAAAAGAAGTGAAGAACACTCTCCTGTCTTTTTCCTGTGAGTGTGCAACTCCTCAGCTGCTCTGCGTGTATGGCTGATATGACATTTAAATGATAAAGTAAGACAATGTGAAGTTCACCATATCAAATACAGCAATGGCTCCCCAAGGAACAAGAAAGAAGAATCAATGGCTGTACTGTTGGATGCTTTAGGCCTCTGGTATTATTTTCATAAATTAAATTTATAACTGGCTGGCTTGCTTTCTTTTGCTTTTTCACTGAAGTCAAAACATCAAAACTCCCCATCGAGATCCTGACCGTTTTCAGACAAGACTTCTTGGCTTTCTATTTTCTTTTAGCCCCAGTCCCTCATCTTAGTGTAGAAACTCTGAGAAATGCTTGCTTCCAAGGGAATAAAGTAGAGGTATGGTACTTCTAAAAGTACATGGAAGTGACTGAGCTGGTCAATGTAAAACTTTTTATTCCCCATGGACACGAGTTCAAAATCGGAAATCAGAAGAAAGTCTCATTGGGTTGTTGGGCAAATGACTCAATATCTAAAATGCAGAAAGTTTAGTGTTTGATTGCTGCTCTCTTGAGAGTTCCCCAGGTCCTTCACTAATACACAGTTCATTTTCTCTCAAATTCCATGCTCTCTACTCTTTTACCACTGGAAGGGCAGGAGATGAATCCCAATCAGATTTTTTTTTTTTCAATTTGTAGAATGTCTGGTTTAAAAATAAAACTTTGAAGCTTTAAAGAGATCAAACATGATGGCAAATGTGACCTTTGGCAAAGTCGATGGCAAAAACGGAAACTTTTGGGAGATGAGAAAGTAAAAAGAACGTGTCTGCGTTTGATGGGACTGAGTTCAAATCTCAATTCTAACACTAGCTGTGCAATCCTGGACAAGTCACATATCCTCTTTAACTCTCAGCTTCTCCATCTATAAAATGGAATTAAGAGATAACTTACAGAGTAACTGCAATAATTAGAAAAGATGATGGTTTAATGGTTCTAGTATGATGCCTGTCTAGTACAATGTCTGGCATACAGCAGGCAATGAATAATTAGTCACTGATTCCTCTAGTGCTTTTGCCAGGGGTTTAAATTAGTACCTCCTCCTTTTTCATTGTTCCCTGAGAACACATGGCAATGCTCAACTATGACTCATGAAGCGGAGGCTGGTGGCAAATTTGTTCGCAAGGTAGTGAGTTCTCACTCTCCTGCAGGAGTATCCCTCCCAAGATATTACCACAAAGCACAGTGAACCAGGTAATTAACAATAAAGTGTATGACCGTTTCATGGGTCATGATCAACATCACCTGCAATAACAAATATTTATTGAGATTTTCAAGTATCAATTGAACAGAGATAAAACACATTTGAAGAAACCAGAGGCTGTGGTTTTAAATGCCCTTCCATAGTAATTAATAAGATAGCTTCCTGGAAACATATATAAATATAAATAAGTCTTTTAAAATTGTTTCAACTGTGTATATTGAAAAATTAGTGAAGGTATAAGTTAGGAGAATTGAAAGGTCTTAAAGGGAAAGGTTTAGAGTTAAACTGGTGCTCAGTTAAGGTACCCAATGCTAAGAGGCGTGGGGCAGGGCGTAGAGAAGCCATGGTGGAGAGTACTGTAACCCAAGCCTGGTACCAGTTGGGGGTTGGAGGAACAAGAAGGGGGGGGGTAGTCATTGGAACACATAGAACCAGCCTGGCGTGACCCTGCAAGGAAGGATCTTGAAGAACCTCATTCTCCTCCCTCCCTCTGAACTCCTGCTAGTGCTCCCACTGGCTAACCCCAACCAGAGGCCAATAAGCAAGAGAGCCCTTGGCTGCAGTCTATGTAGGTCAACCTCTCAGGGTGGAAAGCAAAGTGAAGGGTTTAGAGTGGGCCTCTGGGAGGGCAAATGGGAGGGTTTTCAGTCTACCCACAGACCCAGGCAAGATGAAACCGAGTCCTAAGGTGGGAACTTCCTTAGACAGATGATCATTTAGAGCATGGGTTGTATCCTGCTCACTTTTGTAACACTATCGTCCAGCAATTGCCTAGCTCAGAGTAAGCACTCAACAAATATTTGTTTTAGGAAGAGCAGCATTGCTTATGTATTCACTTCAGTATTCGATATTTTTAAAAACATTTTCAATTTGCTACTAAACCGATCAAAAGCTTGTCTCTGCAGAGTCATAAAGAAATATGAAAATACACAATGTGGCAAAATCTTGGCATGTGAAGTCAAAACTGTCTTATCTCCAATGAGCTGTGCAAGGTGGCTCTGCACATGAATGAATTCCACAGCAAATTTGGCTCTCTCACAGCATGTTAAAGTTTAAATCCTATATTAATGCTATTGACTGATATAAATGGAGCCCCACAATTTACCTAAAGCAGCAGTGCTTTTAGGTTAACATTTGGAGAAGCAAATTTATAGAGGAGTAAAGAATGAAACAATTCTGTGAATTTCAAAATTAAGTTTCCATATTAATTTTTTTAAAGCTTTCTGTTTTTTTCCTATTAAAATTCTCTGTAGTATTTTTATTTTTACTCAGATGATGTTAAAATAATTATATTGAGATTAAACTTCTTAAACCTTGGCCATAATTTTTACAAAAGTGGACTCAATACAAACTTTAGGAACTGTTTAAGCAGGACAAGTGATCTCTGACCACTGTATACTGGGATATCATTTAGGACAGTATATTTCAAATAGTAAGTGATATACATCACATAGCAATTTAGTACTCACTCAGATTATATAATGGGTCATAATGTAAAATGTTTTTCCTAGTGTAGATAGTGGCCAAACATTTTGAAATACTCTGCCTTAAATGCCAATATGGTATCTGTCCTGCTTAAATCATGTCTTAACATATAATATTTAATTAGTGCTATTGATACATATGTATCCTCTATTTATCCAGCCATCTGAAACAAATACTGTGTCTTTCTATGTGCCATGCATGCTAAGTTGTATTCTTTTCTAGTCTGTTTATTTCTTTTTTAAAAAAATGCTGACTGCCACCCACTAAATTAATTTCAAGGGTCACTAATGGGTAGACACCTACAGTTTTAAAAGGGTTGATTTGGCTTAGCTCATATATAAGTGCCAATTGTGGAAAATAAGAAACCACACGGCAGCCTAAAAAAGAAACGATGGGGACTGAAGAAACTAGAGAAAAATAATGGAGTAATTTATCCAGGGACCTATGGAAATGGTTGGGCCCATTTTATATTAAAAGATGGGAGAGAGCAGGAAACAACCCATTAATTCATTCACACATGTTTATTTTTTTTCCCATTAATTCAACCATTCCTTCCATAAACTTTGAGTTCCTTCTCTTTGTTGTGTCCTGAAAGTAGAGAGATATGACGCAGCAACTATGCTCTCTAGAAGCTACAATCTGGGAAGATGGAAACAAGTAAGAGATAATTACTATATGGATGACAACAAGGCACTGAGGAACCAAGAGGCCATGCAGTCAGCCTGACTGGAAAGGTCAGGTACACTGCCCAGAGGAGGCCATGCTACAGACATGTTAGGTACCTTCAAGAAATCTACCCAGTTTGCCTTTTCAAGGCTGCCATCAGGGTAACCTAGGTCTGAATCCTAGGTTTACTACCTGAGTGATGCTGATCAACCTTCTGAGCCTCAGTCTTTCCATCTGTAAAATGAAAACGTAAGAATACCTGGTGGGGTTGTGGTAAGTCTTAAACATGATGATGTATAATAAGGAGCCTAGCACAGCACCAGGAGCCATGCTCACAGCTATTATCATTATCACTGTCAATATCATTATCAACATGATCATCTTTCTGTTTTTCCCCCTCAAACCTGGTGGCAAGAGCTTCCTTGCAAAATGGCATCCTGAATGTTTAGACTTTTTGAGGCTAGGTCCCGCTGAACTTGTAACAAGCATGACAGATGTCCATGGTGAGACATAAGTTTTTAGAGAAGGAAGTGAAATAAAGACTCCAGCATGAAGCACCTTGCTCTACGGTGTCTTTTCTTCAAGTTTTAATACTGTTATCTGAAGTGTTTAATCATGTCATTTTAAATATTTTGATGCTTTTGAGACTTAAGGGCACAGGGTATAATTACTTAGAGATGAAATGTAAAATAAGGATGAAGAGTTATCAAATTCCAAAGTGGGCCATGGGCGACCACCAGGGGAGAAACTACTTAAATATAAAACACAGCTTATTAAAGCCGTAGGAAGATTTGAATGATAACTGATCACTGATCACTATGGGTTTTTCATAGTTAGAGGATTCTATAGAGGATCTGAACTAACAGCAGATACAGAGTATCATAAAGAACAATTTTATAGGTGAGAAGAAAAAAGAAGAGTCGGATTAAATAAAACAATGACCAATCTTGACTGCCAGGATTTAATTCCACTTCTAGTTTTCCTAAGTTGGATCTTTTTGTGCTATGATCTTACTTCAATAAATAAGACATTCAAATGAAATGATCATAAACATTACTCCTACTCATCTGACTCAAAGCTTACAGAAACCTAACCCAACCACAATAAAATCTGCTACCATTCCTTCCCTTACCCATTTACCCCGAATGTTCAAACAAAATCAGAAATTCTGATACCCACCCAGTCATTGACTCTAAAAGAGAATTCATCCACATTATCAGGCTAAATGTTTCCGTTGTGAATAATTTCGGTGATGTGAAGAAAAGTAAATGCTCTTTAAAAGACTCCATCTCTGTGTATTAAATCAAATAAATGAAAGATAACGGGATGCTGGTTGGGTTATAATATTGTCACTGCTTGGAGCAATTGCTAATGCAAATGAAGAATAATGAAGTCAGGCCCATTTAGCAATTGTCTTTGATGGCAATGCTGACTCCTGGATACCCACAGTAATGAAAGTTCAGATGTAGTCATGAGACTTGGTTCTGCAGTGTCTCATTTATTTGTGGAATCAAAGGTTGGCTTGTTTCTTGACAGATGGAGCCAAAGGACCAACGATCAAAGGGAAAGAAATAAGAGAGGACTTCTTAGTGAATAGCGGACAAAGAACTTAGCAAAATTTATTCTTGAGACCTTTACAAGTTGCATGATTTCTAATAAAATAACCAACCAGTAGCTTCCAATTTGTCTTATTTTATGCTTAAAACATCATGACACAAAGATGAGCAACCCAATTTAAAAACGGGCAAAAGATTTGACATGTCTCCAAAAAAGATATAAAACAAAGAAGCACATGAAAAGATGCTAAATTTCATTAGTCATTATGGAAATGCAAACCAAAACCACAGTGAGAGGTCACCTCGCATGCATTAGGATGGCTATTAAAAAAATAACAAGTGTTGGTGAGGATATAGAGAAATTGTAACCCTCATACATTGCTAGTAGGAATGTAAAATTGTATGGTCACTGTAGAAAATAATTTGGTGGTTCTTCAATAAATTAAACATAAACTCATGTGACCCAGCAATTCCCAGGAATATACCCAAGAGACGAAAACTGGTATTCAAAGACTTGTACAAGAATGTTCATAGCAGCATTATTCACAATAGCCAAAAGGTAGAAACAACTCAAACGTCCATCAACTAATGAATAGATAAACAAAATGTGGTATATCCATACAATAGAATATTATTCAGTCATAAAAATGAATGAAGTATTGATATTGCTAACACATCAAAACCTGGAACGCATGAAGGGAAAGAAGCCAGACACAAAGGGCCACTTATTGCATGATTCCACTTATATGAAATATCCAGAATAAGCCAATAAATAGAGATAGAAAGCAGATTAATAAGTGATTGCCAGGGGCTGGGGAAGAAAGAATGGAAAGTAAATGTTAAGTAAGTATGGCTTTTCCTTTCGGGTGATAAAAATGGTCTGAAACTAGATAGTAGTGATGCGTGTACACTGTAAGTGAACTAAAAACCATTGACTTGTACATTTTAAAATGGTGAAATGGTAAATTTTATATTATGTGTATTATAACACATACACACACACACACACACACACACATGCACGCACACACACACCCATAGCAGCTCCAGAAGTTCTGTACAGAATTGAGGGATGTGCTTAGGAGTAGCGACATGTTTGAGAGGAGTCTAGAGACTTTGCATCAAAAGTGTGCTTGCTAAGCATGAACATCGTTTTGTCTTAGATCAGGTATTTACTTAGGAGCAAGGATTGATGGAGATTGAGGAAGAGAGAAAATTATAGAGATTATCCCATAGCACTGACAATGGTAAAACACCATATAGAAATAGTTTTTCTATTTTAAAAAAGCAGTATGGAATATACTTGTAGTGGACAAACAAAATAAAATAGACTTTGTGTATTCAACAAAGTTTACATTCTGTGATCTGTATTTATTTAAATGAGCATAGTCTATAATTTCTGTTCCCAATGTCACCACTTATCTCCCCTGCGATATGGAAATACTGCTAATTTTCTTCTCCACTCCCCTGGCAATTTTTATTATTTTGTATAGCAACAGGGAGCAAGCATGTTTACATACTTGTAATAAGCTACTCCCCTTGGCAGCCCACAATCAATTCCATTCTATCCCCATATCTCTCTATGTTAATTTGTCAGGTCATCTTGAATCTAAATTTAAAAACAAGAAAATAGAGGGAACCAAATTTCTCAGAAATGATGGTTGAGAAGTTGTTTCTGTATAACTTAAGCAGAGGCACGTGCACTCCCAGGGATATTTATGACATGCTAGAAAGTATATAAATCCCAGAAATAATACAGCACATCTTCCTGAATTGTCAGTTTCACTCCATGATAAGGGACTTAAGAACATTATGTTTCTATTAAAACAGATACATTATGGAGCAAGATGCAAGATTCACATGTATTTTTAAGATTATACAGGGCTAATAAGAAATTTCTCACTCACTTCTCAACTCTGAAGGGGCAAGTTCCTTCTCCATCGCCTTTAGGAATATGTAAAAGCACTTTGAGAACTGCAGGAGGTGAGGCAAAATCTGCAGCAATGGGCAGCCTGGTGGAGAAGTATGAGGGTTCCTTCAAACGCCACACAGAGAAGTCACAGTCTTGTTACAGAATTATATTGTGCTTTACAGTTAGTTCACAAAGTATTTTTACATAGATAATTCACTCAGTCCTTATGATGCCCCTGTGAGGTTGGCATTTTACAAAGAAAGGTGAGGAGGCTCTGAAAACTTAAGCAATTTTCATTTATAGGGCTAGTAACAGCTAGACTAAAAATCCAAGGTACTCTAAAAGGCAAATTAAAATACTCGGCTAAAGAGGGATGGAATGTTCATTCAAAGTTAGTACTTAGAGAACAGTCATGCAACTCCAATCCTCCCAGAGAAAGCAGGCAAAGCGTTCTCTTCTAGAGTAATTGAAATAAAGAGAGTGGTGGGCACAACGGAAAGTGGGAGTGAAACCCTGTAGCTGAACCCCTAAATCTGCACACGGAATGGCAAGAACCTCAGCATTGTAGCAGCAAAGGTTACAGTTCCAGAGGATTTTGGTGTTTCTTGGAGGAAAAAAAAATGTCTCCCTAGAGTCAAACCTACATATATACTAAATTAGGAGTCCTCCAAAAAAGCTGGGTCAGCAAGACCAAGCTACAGTAAACCCAAAACCTTCTACCCAACACACAACTTTTAATTAGTTTTTGGTCCTTGATTTATTCTTAAATGTAAATCAGCAGCAATAGATTGCCATAAATTGAGAAAAGCTTCCAAAACAAAGACAAAAATCAAAACTAACAAAAAACAAGGAAATGGTTAAAAATATATATGTATATATAGTATGTTCAGGAAACAGAAGAAAATGTAATGGCATGATGTAAAGAAAAGATATTACATCCAGAAAATAAGGACAAGTTATTATAAAACAGAAGCACTTTTGAGAGTGCGAAAGAACTCTTGAAAATGAAATATATAATAGCTAAATATTAAAATCTAATGATTGGAATATATGCTTATGTAAATCTGCCAGAAAGCACAATAAAAGAACAAAGAAATGAAAGTTGGAAAGAAAAGAAATTTAGAGAACAAATCCACATCTAATATGAAATTAACAGAAGTTCCAAAAGAGAACTGAAAAAAAAAATAGATAAGAGGAAATTATCAAAGAAATAATTCAAGAAAATTTCCCAGAGCATAAAAACAAACTGGTTTCTTCATATTCAAACTGTTCACTGAAGCCTAGCACATCTATTTAAAAAGACTCACACTTAAGCTTACCATATTGAAATGTCATAATTCCAGTGATGAATAAAAATTCTTAAAGTTAATGAGAAAAAATCAGGTTAGGCACAAAGGAACAAAATATTGAAAATAGTATGAGACCTCCCACCTAGAAAATGATGGGAAATTTTCTCCAAAATTCTTCGGGAAAGATTTCCCAGTTAAGTTCTATATGCAACCAAACTATCAATCCAGCATGAGAGTAAAATAAAGATTCTTTCAGACAAAAATGCAAAAAACTTATCTTTTTTATCTACCCTTTCTTAGGAAGCTTTTAGAAAAATGTAACTCAGTAAAATGAGGACATTAACCAAGAAAGAGGAAGACAAAAGGAACCAGAAGTCTAACAACAAATGTGATACAGGGATCCTGTAAAGACAACGATATAAGAATCGTAGAGGACAACCTGTTCAGAAGTGACAACATCTCTGAGTATTAGGGGAAAAATATAACATGCACATGGCAATGTTGATGAACCATTTAAAAACCGTGTGAGTAAAATAACAAGGCAATTAATATCACTCTAAAAGAAGTTTTTCAAGAAAAGAAATGTAACTAGAGCATACTTCTTGGCTTTACAATGAATACTTTTTATATGGTTTTAAACACTGAATTTTTTCATTAACTAAATAAAATATATGATGAAATTATATTGAAAGAATGGGTAAAGAATGTGCATGGGGACATAAGATATATTCTCTAAGGCCATCACAGGAATTTTGTAGAAAATGTCTAAAATTGATACATC
>NW_006441955.1:23324556-23336038 GCF_000325575.1 Pteropus alecto | reverse complement strand
GGATATAAAATAGCATTATCTAAAGGGGTGAGAAGCAATTTCTCCTAGAGGTAAGAATAAGGAGTAGGGAGAGGTGAATGGGCTGCTACTTTTAAAAAGATTTTTAAGTATATGCATGCATTATTTTCATAGAAAAGAACTCCATGTTGTCTAATAATAGTGAATTAAAGAAATTTTGATATAACCAATACAATAATGTGCTACACAGCCATCAAATACCATATTACAAAATGTTTGTATCCAAAAGAAAGAACGTTCATGACATATTATTGGGGGCGAATAAAAGCAGGTTTTAACAGTATATAGTGTCTGATTCCATTTTTGTAAAGCACTCATACACACACTCACATACACCATGTTTATATAATGTGGATATAAAAAAAAAAAATTGGTCCCTACCCTCAAACAACTTCCAGTCCAGTGTGGAGGCACACATTTAAGCTGATAGTTTTGGTACGATGTGTGTGTCAGTAAGACACAGGGGTTGTCAAACTTGAGCTTGCATCAGAATCACATGGAGGGCTGGCTTCAACAAAGACTGTAGGACCCCATGCCAAGAGTTTCTGATGAACAGGTCTGGAGTGAGGCCCAGGAATTTACATTTCTAACGTGATCCTAGGAGATGCTGATGCTGCTGATCTGGGACTACACTTTGAACATCACTGAGACTATTGTATGCAGAGTTCTCTGATAAACTTGGCCCAGTATGGGCATCAGGAAAGGCTTCCTGGAGAAGATGCTCCCAAGTCAAACTCAAAATGGTTCTCAGTAGTCTCTGAAGTTCCCATCAAGGTGAAAAACCATTTTCAACTGCTTACAAAGCTTAATGGAAATTCTAGATATACCAATGATAAGGTTGTACATACTAATTACAGTGATCACATTTCCTCTCTTTGGACTAGAATTCTCTGGTAAGTACTGGTTATCTCAGGCAAATCAGCAGCTCTGCTTAGCATTTTTACATGCCTTTGATGAACAAAATAGAGAAATTTTAAAAAGTATTGCTTAAGAATTATAATTTGATGACCAAAATCTTCTGAGCCCAAGATAACTGGGAGGGATTCGAGGAAGTTTGGGGTCCCTGATAATGACAGGAAGGGGATCCTGATTCAGTCTAATAAGCAGAGGACACAAGACTTGTCAGCTGGTTAAGGAGAGAGCCAGGCCTACTCCCTGTTTTGACCCTGCTCACTGTTAGATGCTGTTCCCCCGCTCATTTCTCCGGAGATGACGAAACAGTGGAAGTGGAAAAGGACTAACATTAGCGACTCCCTACCAAAGCCCCAACCCTTTGCTATGCACTTGATATGCCCTGTAAGGTAAGTACATCTTAAGGTGTTTAGGATGGTGAAGACTCATCAGAAGAAATCTCTGCTTGCATGCTGGCTAGCTAGATTATCTTTATTAATATTTTTTTTCATGTTTTTCTTTTCTCTTAAGGACAAAAATAAAGGAGACTTATGATGTAAAATCCAGACAGTGTAAACTGCATCACGCAGAAAGTCATTTACTGAGCACTGACTAGGTTGAAGCCACTGTTGTAGATATTCCCAAGGACAGAGAGATAACTCGGTCATCTTCAGAGGATGTCAGCACTTGCTCATGAGCAAGCAGGTCTTAGGGAACATACCACCACCTACACTCAAAGTGTGTAAGCAGAGGCTGAACAATGAGATATCTTTGAATTAGGAATCCAAAGCCTGGGTACTCATGGCTGCTCTGTTGCTCACTAGCTGTGTGACCTTGGACAAGCATCCTTAACCTTATCTGTAATCAGGATTCATACTTCACAGGATTGATGCAGAAATTCAATGGCATCAAAACCAAGAAAATAGTTTGAAAAATAAAGGTCCCATGTAAATGTGTGGTAATATTATGGCCATTTTTATCTGTCAGGGATTTCCAAAACTGTTATTTTCAAAATTAGAATGGTATATGAGGGTTTTCATGAGCTGTTCCTGAAAACTTCAGTTTCATCACATTGTTTCATGAACTCGTCTGTCTCTAACTGGATGGCGTACCTAGCACAGTGCATGGCCCAGAATTGGTACTGAGTAAAAACTGTTAAATAAATGAGTAAACAAATGTTGTAGAAGCTGTCTGGGAAAATTGGGAATACATTTAGAGTATATATAGAGTTTTCTTTCCTCCCGCCTCTCAGAAAAATGGATAGATGGAGAAAGAATCTTCTAATAGCCTTTCGCCTAACTCTAAGGGTCTATAATATGATCTATCTTTAGAGAGATGAATTCTAAAGAGGGGATGCCATGTTAGTAGCTGTCAGTTGACTCAATGAAAAAAAGAAAAACTCTGTATGTGGAAACAATGAAGCCTATGGTTGGCCAAGTCTATCATGAATTAAAAGCTAACCCTCCTTTTCCAGGAAGATGTCAATTTCTTTGCTTCTGATTCTATGAGAAGTAGGAAGTCAATTCCAGTTACCTGAAACATGATTCTCAAGCACTCTAATAAAAATTTGTGTTGAAAAATAATTGGCAACTGTTTTCTACATTTTCATAGTTGTTAAGATGCCAAACCGCAACCATTATAGAGTCTCTTAGGAAGCTAGAGCGAACAGTGTGTACGTGAAATAACTCTCTGGCCATCTTTCCTGGGTGGGAGCCTGACCTCTTTGTCATGCATAAGGCAAGATCAGACGGTTACTTTCTATCATAACATCTTCATTCTCAAATCCTTTTCTTTTAAAAATCTATAAAATAATTTTTATGGAGCATCAAACCGTGCTTTAAAAACTTGACAAGGCACAGTCTCTCCTACACTTAAGCCAAAGCTACTGAAAATAGAAAGATCCTTTTCATTGTTGAGATTTTTGGTGGAAGTGGGGTAGAGAAGGAAGATGCTTAGAAATTACAGCGGGCCATCAGTTCCCTGCCCTGGTCAGCACTTCTGAGAAGTCCTGCATTGTACTCCACAACAGACTCTTGCAGGAGGCACAGCTCTCCTAGTTCTAGGCTTAAAGAACTGACAGAGTCGTCATTCTTTAAGGCCAAGTTGGACCACATTTCCTTAACCTCTCCCAGGAACTGTTTGAATTAACAATGACAGGTCTGCCTTTGGCTTTGGTTTGGCCAAGACACTTGGATCTTATAATTAAAAGGCATATCAGTAACTGTGCTGCAATAAAACCAAGTTGGTGCTCCCAAGACTTCAGAGATGGACACTTCAAGGAAGAGAAACCTCAAGTAATCATAATTATGATAGTAGAGATGTCAGAAATCACAGAAGGAAGTTACAGAAAGCCAGTAATTTAAAGAGAAAAGAGAAAAGATC
This sequence comes from Pteropus alecto, assembly GCF_000325575.1. Taxonomy (NCBI): domain Eukaryota; kingdom Metazoa; phylum Chordata; class Mammalia; order Chiroptera; family Pteropodidae; genus Pteropus; species Pteropus alecto. The sequence continues at coordinate 23,332,747 of NW_006441955.1, read as the reverse complement.
TTAAACACAATAGGAGACCATTTTGATCTTCTTCATCAATCTTATGTTTGAAAAAATGAGGGATGAATTCCCTGGGAGTCTGATGAAAGAGGAATAGCCAAGTTGTTTCCACTCAGATTTTTGAGTCTTATATTCCATTAAAGAAATGCATATTTGAACTGGAAGTCACATTCTGTTGGCGAAAGTCAAAAGAGGGGCCTTAAAAGGGGCACTGTCAAGATGTCCACTAAGTGAGGCCCCCTGCCGGGTGGCATGAGAATAATGCCAAGCTGGGTTCAAGTCAGGATCCTTATTAAATAACAAATCTGATGTTGAGAACAGATGGAAAAATAAGAATATGCTCTTGGTTGATTGAGCAAAAAGAAGTACCTAACACTTTTTATTTCTAGTTCACACCATGGCTCTCTAAAGCCTGAGAGTAATTATACCACGACATGGACAGAATGTCTCTTGGAAGTTCATGGAATAAATCCAATGTAGTCAACTCTGAACTACGTCATGCTAATGAAAGAAAACAGTGATGTGGATAGTCCAAGAGAGAGCTAAATGAGATAATCACTTATTTTTTGCTTATCGAATATACTTATTATTTGGGATGTCTCAGATTCACCATTGTTTTTGTGTTTTGCTTGTAGAAATGTGAAAATTAGTCTATCTTCTAAGTGCATAATAACTAGTAGCAAAGACAATTGGGATAGGAGGAATAAATCAGTTGGAATGAAGTTTTTCTGTAAATAAATTCTGTAGAGCTAAATTTCTGTAGAGCTAATTAACATTAACTCATTTTATGGAAGGGAAACTATAACTGATGTTACTTCACCTAATCCAGTACACATAATTAGAGGTTCCAAGCTCTTAACTATGACACCAAGGTTCTTCCCACTCAGTCACACTACTTGCTCCACGCACCTGCACGTTAGTACTTGTCAGAGTGGACTGGAAGAACATAAATGGGGTGACAAAGGCTCTAAGAAGCTGATGAGTGAGAGACCATCAAAGTGGTGTTTAGAGACATTAAAATGCTTTGAAGACTGAGACAGACATCCAGGGAAGCTTACCCTTCCAGGGTGCATCCTTCGTGACATGGGCCAAAGAAAGAACTGTGTGTGATGAAGGATAATGATATTTGTCTCAATGTGAAACTATACAGCTTTTCAACAGCATTTTCTGCTAATAGTTTTTGTGTGCTCTCAGCATAGAACAGCTAAATGTGTAACCTCTAGAATAAAATCTGGATTTGGAACCTGCCTTGAGCATATTTCCCCCTTATATTACCTTCCCAAGTGTCATAATCTTTCTGAAGCTCACTTTCCTTACCTGTAAAATAAGGATAATAATTGTACCTGCTCCATAGGGTTATCGAGATGATCAAATGAGATCATATATCCAATATGTGGCCCAGGGCCTGGCATATAGTAAGGGTTAAATAAATGATACATATACTTTTGTTCAACCTTTGAGTTGAGCAAATCCACATGCTCTCTTATTTCCTTAAGGATTGGTGACCATGCTGTTTTTTGTTTTTCTTTCTACTCAGTAGCTCCTGAAAACAAGTATATCTTTTATTTTCTCTGCCTAGTTACTGCCAGACAGAGGCACTCATGATAAAAAACAAGTTTAAAATTTCCATTTACTTTAAATAGTGAGTCATAAAATTAATCAATTATAGTATATGAGGCTATAATGTTCCTGGATGGTTTGAAGGTAAAAATCTAAAATGGAATTTGATGAAGAACAATAAGATTTTATCAAATACAATTCTATTTTCTAGAAAAGAGAAAGGATATACCTGTAGTCGGTATTTTGCCTTTGGTACAGTCTCTGCTTTAAAATCCTGGTTCTTGTTGCCTTCTCAAGGATAGCATGTCCCCATTTTGACCCCATCATCTCTAACTTGGGCTGTTGTAATAACCAGTTAGTAACCCTAAATGAGCTCTTTGTCTATACCTCAACTTTTTTTTTTTTTGCCACAAAGGTCACTTTTTGAAAACATAAACATCAGAGTCAGATATTCTTGATCTGGCATATAATGTTCTCTCTGATTTGGTATCTAATTATATTTCTAGGACATTTTTTCCCCCATTATTCCCTCAAAATTTCCCATTAAAAGAAAGTTCTAAGAACACTGGATTTCTCCAGTATACTTCATACTTCCATGTCTTTGTTCTTACTCAGGGTGTTACCTCTGCCTGGGAAGTCCTTTCTCATCTTTCCTCCTGAAAAGTCCAGAATATCCTTTGTGAAACCAGTCACATTTATATTCTATTAAGCACATACTGGTTATCAGCAACTATTCATCGCACTTACAACATATAAACTAATTCAATCTCCACAAAACCCCATGAGGTGGTATTTTTATCTCTATTTACAGAAAAGTGAGGTACATAGAAGTTATGTTTCTAAATCACACTACTGGTATGTAGAAGCTACTTCTGATCAGTTAGAATTAATTCTATCCTCTTTTCTACAACAGGATCTTGTTTATACTGCCATTTCGGTATATGTTACAGTCTGCTGTGTTATAAGTTCCTTTTCCTTTGTAGTCTCAGTATCCAGCACTGTGTTGTACAGTTAGTTGGCATTTCACTAATGGTTATTAACTGCATGGATGCAAATAAGAAAACTACAACTCTCTACAGATTTCCCTGACATCATGTATGCTATCGTATCATGATTTGGTTGCAAAAATGGATGTAGCGGCAACTGAATAGAAATGATAGTGGGCAGATGAGAGAATATAAAAGAGTTTCAGAGGTGGTATACTTCTGTAAAAGCACGTCTTCCAACCTACAGCAATAATGAAATGCTTTAAGCACTCCTAAATCCTGAAGAGTTACTGACGCATATAAGGAGAAATTGAAAACATAAAGCATAGCTTTTCAAAGCCCCAAACCTTTTTAAACAAACTTCTTTTTTTCATTTCTACACATTAGGTTTTATTTTAAGCTATACATATTAGAGAGAGTTAAGAGTCTCTTGAAACAGCTTAGTTTAGTTTTGACAGTAACTCTTTTGCAAAGATTCTTTACTACACCATTTCCCTAGAACTCTCTTCTCCCCTTGGCTGTCATAGGAAAACCAATAATATATGATATCTCATGTCCGTCCTTGGAGATCACTTACCTCCACCAACAGTTTAGGTGAAGAGCTACTATGGGAGAATTGCTATGGAAGAGTTACTACATTACTATGGAAAACTTTCAGACATTTCCAAAAACAAAATCTTAATATCCATTTCAGCCTTCAAGAAAAGTATGTAGCAATGAGCAATTGGGTCATTATTTCAAAACAGAAAAAGAACCATGGGATTTTTTAGCTCATCATATCACCACTTTTCAGATTTCCAAGTTATACTTTTTGAGCACGGTGTTGCACATACAAAAAGAATAAACCTGCCCCTTGCTCAAAAGAAAGCTCATATTCTAGATGATCAGGAACCTGTTTACTCAAATAGCTATGACCAGTACTCAGGAAGTACGAAAGCCCAGAGGAAAGAAGGAACCACTCTGCCTATATGTGGGCACGGCAAGGAAGGTTCACAAAGGTGCCACTTCTTAGACTCAAGGAAGACCCTAATTTGGCCTTCCTTGAGAGATATAAAGGGGGTAAGGTGGCAACCAGAATTACAGGGAGAATTAAAAGCACTTATGAGCAAAAAGGCAAGAAGGGAAGATTAAAATATTGATTTTTTGGAGCATGGGAAGCTCAATGATATAAAAGGAGGTGAGAGGAAGAGAGAGAATGAAAACATTTTGCCCTACTTCATATGAGGAAGCAGAGCTATTGCTGTGACTCTCAAACAAGAATGTTAAACAGAAAAAAAGGAGAGATCTGTAGGAATTAAATTCAATTAAATGACTTAAGAGAAGATCAGAATATGTTATTTCATAGCACCTCATTAAATTATGTTAGGATTATTTAAGGAAATTCATAAGGCCTTCCTAAATGGATCACAAGTCATTATTATTTGAAAAATTTACATTAAGGTTTGATTCAAAAATCAAGAAGATAAATCATCCTAGGCAAAAATTAGTTTAGATTAAGCCTTTGTCATATTTAGAATATTCGGGTCTTTTTATTTTGACATTAATTTTTAAAATAAATGCTTACTGAAAACCTATTATTTACCAAGTAAACTCTTAAAATTGATTTTAAGAAATTGAGAAAATACAAAATGAAAGAAAATAAATCAATCTTATTAATGTAAAGTTATATGTATTTTTTCTTTAATTAGTAATTCAGTAAGTTAAAAAAAAAAAAGACTTCACTGGACAATAAGAGTAGACCAATGATATATTTATCGGTAAACAAATTCATCTTGTAAAGCAGAAAAACACATCTGATTATGAGAGCAATCAGACAACAGAAAATCTGAACAGAGTTGCTAAGAGGCAATGATATCAAACCGAACAGAGCTACTCAGTTGAGAGTCCTGTGCTTTAGACAAAGGGCTATGAGTCAGTACCTTGAGAGACCCAGAAAGCTGGACCTAAGAAATCAAATTCTAAGGACACAGTTTTCTCTTCTATTAGATGGACTTCTCACTGGGACTTGAGTTTATAAAGTATATTTCCTCTGAGGATGTGAAGACTTGAAGAAAAAGTCAAATAAAGAAACCAATAGAAAGGCTTTGCTCATTTTGTGACAGTGCACTTTCTACTGTATGAGTACATAGTTACATGAGATTGTGGGTAAAAAGGAGTTTTAAGAACACTGTGTAGATAATACAAGAGGAGGTCAGCAAAGTGCAGATCAAAGCTCACCCACACTGAACCTTCGGTGAGAGCAAGAGTCTACTTTTCATTATGCCTTCTGGGGACAATATTTAAATTTTAAAAAGTCCTCAAATGTATTGTAAATCATCTTAGACAAAATAAATTTTGATTGTATGTAATGTCTCTATGTCTCAATCTTTTTATCTGTGTGTATGTGGAGGCGGAGTACTATTTTTCCTCCTGAAGATATTATAAGGAGTAAGTGAAATAATGTAAGAAACATAATTGGTCAGTGCGTGGTACAAAGCCAAGTTTTCATCAAATGTTTAAAAAAGAAAAAAAGTCTCACGTTTATATATCCATTATATTTTGGGCTAAGTTTTTTTTCCCCAATATTTAAGGTATTAAATAATGGCTGATATACCACAAACAGATAAAACAGAAATGCTGACCCAGATTTCTTAAGAATTACATGATCCTCATTAAATGAAAAAATTGTGATTCAAGATAGCTCAATAATAACACTGGTTAATTCATTCTAAAAGAAAGCAACACCCCTTTAGGCTTTGATTTACAACCCATAGTCTTAATGACCCAAATGTGATATTCTGATGGACTTCCAGGTCCTTCAGGAACTATTGCCATTCTCAATCAACTGTCCTTTAATCTAGCTTGGAACTCAGTCTTATTTGATTATTAGCAGTCTGAGCTTAAGTGAATTTAGAAAATTGCATGTTGACACAGAGAATATTTATACATTTTGCAGTCAGATGCTTTAATGCAAGAGATTGGATTACAAATTTCATTCAAAGTAGTTCTAAAAACAAAAGTGGTTTTGGTTTTCATTCCAATTTGAAGAGTTTTAGAAAAGGGTGAAGCATAAAGCAACAGGTCTGTTGTCAATGGATAATGTATGATTCATAGGTATTTAATCATCAATGGAAAATAATTTACCAATATAACCATGAACATATCAAGACTAATATTTTGTTTGAAGTTAACACTGAAATACCAACCAGGATCCTGTGCAAACTACTTTTTCAGGAAGGAAAAAAACATTAATTTTAGGGGATTTATAAAAGTATTATTACTCAAGGAAAGTATTACTAGGACCTCAGCACAACACATTTCACATTTTTAGATTTCTTCAATTATTTACCCAGCATTCGGGACAATCGTCATCTATGATCTACTAAACATGGGAATGTTAAATCTCTAAAACTTCCTTTAATCTGAATAAGAATGTTCCTTATTTCTAAAAGAATAAGAATGCTCCTTATTTCTAAAAGAGGAGATACTAGATTTTTCTCACCATTTGCCACATGCATACATTTCATAAATCTGTCTTCCATAATATGTATATATTTAATCACTTGTTTTCTCATATATAAGCTAATAATAATGCTATAATATCTTTCATTCTATATAAGTTCTCAAATTGTTTATAGATTCATAGCCTTGGCATTTTTAATCAACTCTTTGATATATATTTTTTAATATCCTTAACCTATATATTTTAATATCCCTAAACTATTTTTGAATATTGAATACATGAATTATTAACTCAACTTTACACATAAGGAAAATGAGATATTGAGAAATTAAGTGACTAAGAGTACTAAAATGAATTACCAAAATATAAAATGGCAATAAAAAGTTATCTTCCAGTGACAGCTCATATATGCAGTTGAACATATTTATTAAACAGCTGCGGTGAATTCAATACAAAGACAATTTTGTTCACAGACAATAAAAAATGGTTTATCATAACTTTAGCTTCTCTCTCTACTATATTCTGTAAATAGCTACCTATTCTAAAATACTTTTTTAATAATCTTGCTTTGCATTTATTTGTTAACATGTCAGCATTCTTCACTAGAAGAGGTGCTTTAAGAGCTTTAAATTTTCATGTTACTTATTGTTACAGGGTTTTTAGCACATAATAGATGTTCAATAAATGCTTGTTGCATAAATAAATAAAATGCTGATTTGTTGTACTATGTGAGTTGATTCCTTGGGATAGACACTTAGGTTTAGTTAACAACCTGAAAGATCAAAGTGTTTAGAATGTTACAATTCACAGTCATGAAATATCTTGAGTGGCAACAATTTCATGGGCATATACAAATGGGCCTGCTCTCTGGTCAAAGTTTATTACCCTTGTCTCTGATTCCTGCCACCTTAGCTTCTAGTTGGCCTGCCATGGTTGTTTTTGAGGTTGTTATCTGTAAGGAGTGAGCAAGCAGCAGTACTTGTCATGCAACTTAAATGAGCATGCAGTAATCAATAAGAGCAATCAATAAGAATGCTAAAATAAACAAATGAATGAATAAATAGATAAAATCAAAATAAAAAAAACTCTCTGTAATCACAATGTGATGCTATCATAATGAGTCAGTCTTATCATATCTCACCTCTATCTCCATTCATTGATCTGTCCTATTGGACTAAGTAATGGTGTTGGATTTCATAAGGCAGTCAGTCAGTGCTATTCCCTGCATTTTTCCATTTAGGAACGACTGACAGCAAGAGATTAGCTTTGAGAATTCAACAGAAGTGACCCATGACTTGCAATTTTGTAGGTGCCTGCTAACCATCGGATCACTTCCACAATTCCCATGGACTGCTGTCCATCTCCAGCTCAGCCAGCCATTGTAGTCATGCTTGGTGGTGAAGACAGACAAGGAAAAGGTTTGATGGAGAGTTAGAAGCAAGATCCAAAGACAGGCACTCATTATTTTTCCTTGCCAAACGGAAATAGTTTCATTGCTATTTCTTTCTAGCTATAGAGACTTGTATATATATACTGTGAAATAACTTCAGAAAATACAGAATACTATAATGAAGAAAGTAGATATCATGCATAACCCCACCACCCACTCTGCTAACTATTCTTTTGGTTTTTAAGATATATTGCATATCTACATTACGAAATGCAACAGGAAGAAAATCCTGGAATAAGATGAAATCTTTCTTTTTCTCTCAGAGAATTAAAAAAAAATTAAGAACAAATAAAATTGAAGCAAGTACAAAACCTAACAAGAATGACAGCATTATCAGAAATCTAGAAGATACACAGGACAGAAAATGCTTTTAAAAGCAGGAAGAAAAGACAATGATCAAATCAGCCTGTCTCAAAACACCTTGGCACTGAAAAGCGTAAGTACCAGAAGCAAGAGCTCTCAGAAAAAACAAAGAGAGATACAGAGGGAACAGAGTGAGCAGATATCGGGAACAGAGAGAGAAAGAATATAAGGCAGCAGGGATGCAAATGATGTCATCACAAGAAGAAAAGCAACAAAAGAATGAAGATGTCCCCCATATTTCACTCTCGAAAACCACCTATGTAAGTTTGTAAACTGCCTGATTTCTTTGTTTTATTTTTGCTAAACAATAAAATACTTTAGATGGTACAAATGAAAAAAAGACTTCCAGATATAGTCAATATCTCTAACTCAGAAAAGGTAAATCATTCA